>NC_051846.1:116966000-117001632 GCF_002237135.1 Teleopsis dalmanni | reverse complement strand
TACTGTTAATCCTTTGGCACTTTTTAATTGATAGGTGTAAAAATTTTTTCCATTTTTTTCGAAGTTGTTTACAACTGCTCTGAAATGTTTTTCTTCGTTGATCGAGATTTTCGTTTCAGCGACATTTCCTTTACGAAGAGGCACAACATGGAATGAATCTTTGCCAATACTTTGTGTTAGGGAGTATATAAGAGCGTTTGAATTTTTTTCACGCAGAAATATGGGTGGCGGTTTCTGGGTAGGGGTGGGACTGGTATTTTTATTATCTTCGGCTAGAACGGCAAAACGATTCGCTGTCGAAATATTTTCTATTTTTCGAGTTTCTGTCGAGATTGCATTGTTAGCATTTTCTTGTTTCGGGCTACGTTTTCTTTTTATGATTTAAATATATTTATCCATGCCACGGACTTTGGGTGAATCAGGATTTTTTGCTATGTTACTATTCTTTTGCAATATATTTGGCAATATGTTAACATGTTGCGCTGCGTTATTTTGTTGCGCTGATGCTGTGTTATTTTTCGAAGATGTTGCTGGACTTTGCGGTTGGTAACTTGATTGTTTGCAAGAATTTTCACTTACCGAGTATGAGCGTTGCCTTTGGGTTTGGTTGTTTAGCATTGTTGTTTGGTTCGTAGTTGGCTTCTCAGAACTATCATCTGCTGTTGGGTAGCATATGGGTGAGTGGTTTGTGCCTCCGCTATGCGAAGGCGGTGATCTTTTAATTGGCATATCGTGGTTGGTATCGTGGAAATTAGCTGAGCAGCCAACTGTCTCTGAGTAATTTGTTGTGAAAAAGAAGCTTCTACTTTTTAATTATTTAATTATAAACCTTTAAAGTTCTGTTTTAAATGGCACGAGAAAAATAGTATGTATTTAAAAAGAAAAAATATAAATATATATTATTAATATAGGTATAATATAAATTTATAATATAATAAAATATAAATTTCAATTTTTCTTAAGAATTTATCAAACAATTAATTTTTTTTTTTTTGTTTTGAGGCGTCCTTTCGCGTATTTATTTATTTTATTTATTTAGCATAAGTTTGTTATTTAATTACACAATTACACAATTTTTCAAATTTGCGATTTGTAATTTGTTTAGCTATTCTACCCGTTTGCAACACTTTTTTGTAAATTTGTTTTTGAGCTTTTAAGCTTTGTTTGCTGTCTCTATCAGCTGTTTTCAAGTGTGTGTGAATTTGGAAAAAAGTAAACAAATTCGAAAACAAAATCAAAATTCACTTTTTTCGCAAAAATAAATATATATAATAATATTTTATTTTATCGGGCACTATTATTTTTTTTATTAATATTATTTAAGAGTCACTGTCTCAATTATTTGTGATGAGTTTAATATCACTTTTTAAGTTTTTCGCTTAAAAAACACTGAAAGTTATGGAGTGATTTTTTTGCGCGCCAATGCTGATCACTATCACTATCACAGTAAAAAAATTTATGTCAAAAAATTAAAAAAATTTTTGTTAAAGCAATAAAGATATTTTTGCTGGATAGGGACACCCTAATCACTTTAGCGGTATGAAAAATAGATAGTAGCCGATTCCCAGACCTACTGAATACGCATATAAAATTTGGTAAAAATCGGTAAAGCCGTTTCGGAGGGGTACGGTAACTAACATTTTGACAATGTTAATTTTATATATAAGATATATATATACATGTATATAAATATATATATATATAAAATAATTTAATTTACAAAGCATTTAATAAAATAGATTTTTTTTATTAAAATTTATAACTCAATTACATATGAATGTTGTTTGCAATTTCATCGCGCATAGAAATTGCATCAATATTTTCATTGTTAGTAGCAACTCCTTCATAATGACAATCCTCCACGATGTTATTTACTTCAATCAGATCAAGTCCATCATTCAGGCATATATTATGCATAATGCCTGCCACAGCTATTGTTTGAACACAGTGTTCAAGATTTAACCTAAGAACTTTATCAAAAATTGAGCGCCAACGTATTTTCAATGCACCAAATGTACATTCAATAACAGTACGAGCCTTACTATGAAGCTCGTTAAATTTCTTTTGTCTTGCTGTTAACGGCTGCAATCTTTTATATGCAGTGAGAATTGCTATTGGACTAGTCCGACAACAGTATCCACTATCGCCTAGCAGGTAGTAGCCTGGTGGAGGAAAATTTTGCAAATTAAATAATTCACTGCTTTGTAGAACCCGCTCATCGTGCACCGATCCTGGGAAACCAACACAAATAGATAAAAATTCCTTATTACTGGAGCATACAGCTTGTAAATTGATTGATGTAAATGACTTTCGGTTCATGTATTGGTCACGAAGTCGTACAGGCACAGCTATTGGTATATGTGTTCCATCTATGGCACCTAATGCACGATTGAAAATTGTAGTACCGGCTCGTTGGTTAAATTTTGTAGAAATGCTTTCACACTCACTTTCAGCTGGATATTTAATAACCGATGACTTTAATTAAAGGAACCCTTTCAAGCACTTGTAAACAATATCCCGCACAGTATATCTCGAAATTCCAAACGAAGCTCCTGTTACACGATAGCATGCACCACAGCCAAGCCAATATAAAAATACAGTAATAATAAACCGGTCATTCCATCCCGTTTTAGTATTTAAAAACCTTGCACCGTAATTGAAAACTCTTTCCAATGCTATTACTGTAAGCCTTAAATGTTTTCTTATGATTGAATTATCTTTCTCCACAACAGCTCTAAATATTGCCGAAGAATATCCATTTTGGCATAAAAGCTCGCACTAAATAGTCAAACTGATAATTTATGTTATTTACTGAAATTATTTTATAAGTACCTTTGGATATTCTTCTAAGAATCTCTCTTTCAATTTATTATGCTGACTATATAATTCCATTAATTTGCCAAATTGCGCAAATAGAAATACTTCATCGATTTCTACGTTTTCTGCCATCGCAAAATTTGTAACAAAAGTATTGAAATCAAAATATATTCACAGCTGATACTAGCTGTCAAAATGTAACTCGCACACTTTTTTGGGCTAAGTGGCTAAATGTGTGCAGTGGAAAAAATCCCAAAAAATCTCCCATTTGGTTTAGCATCAACTTAGCCTAACTCGCACACGTCCTAAATGAAAGTTTGAAGCGTCCTCTTTCGATTAAGCTAATTTGTAGAAAAATGGTACCTCTGCTTTTAAAGATATAATTAATTTTGTAAAGCGACCTATTTTTACAAAATTTTATTTTCCTTATTTTTTCTTATTTTTCTTATTTTTTCTATATTATGTAAAAAGCGATTATATTTAGAAAAACAAACATATTTTTTATTGTTATATCCTTTTTAGTTCATATTTTTTGGTTAAGTAACAAAGTTTTAATTAAATAATGTTTGAAAATGACATCTCTATCTTCATCGCAGCACTGCTCCTAAGTTAATCAAACAACCTATACAAAATTTTGCATTATATGAAAGGTAATTTTATCCTCTTTCGAATGAGCCATAAAAGAAAAAAATGGTACCTCTAGTTTAAAAGTTATTAATAAATTAGTGACCCCATCTTTTGGGGCTGATTTTTATTTTTCAATTTTCATACAAATTACATCATTTACACATAAAAGTTGAATGTAGATAGTAAATTAATTCAATTTTCTACTTAATAATGCCTTTTGCTGCATTAAATTTAATAAAATAATAAATTTTTCCTTAATTAAACTATACTGCATTTTTCATGCGGCGAAAAATGTTCCAGTTCCATTTTGGACTTATCGTCGACGCTATCTTCACGCACATTGCCAGAGGTGGCCTGTATGTTTATTTATGCAAAATAAAATTGAAATTTTGCAACAACTATTTACTAGTAGTATTCTTTGCCACTGAAAATATAGTTCGTTCTTTAAAGATATTCTTTGACAACCTTTATAGATGTCCATAACACCATTTGCAATACATTTTGTTTATCAACATATATAAATAATATATATATGTGATAAGTGCAGCCGTTGCCATTATTTGTTATTGTAGAATTATACAGTTCATCTTGGATTTCCCATTTAAAGAGTGTTTATTAAATGAGTCGGGATTTGGAGTTTTTAAAAAGCTGCATTATATGCAGGACTAATGAGCAAAATCGAGTCTTTGAAAGTTTATTACAGCTAAATAAAAATGAAATATGCTTATCAGAGCATGGACAATTATACCAAGAATTGTTTGGACTTCATGTAAGTTTTTACACATATGATATAAAGCAATTTTAACAGAATATTGTTAGATTGATTTAACAGCAATTGAATTTTATCCGCACTTTGTGTGCAGTAACTGTGAACTGCAAATGAAACTATTCAGACAACTGAAATTGAAAGCAATAGAGGCACACACATCATTGCAGAAGGACTTTAATTCAATCCTTAAGGATAAAGCTTCAAAATCTATAGGTCGGACTTTCTGTCAAGTTATTACCAATGAAGAGCTATTTAGTGATTCAGTACCTTTTTATGATATATCTAGTGACTTATTAGAAGAGGAAACTTTTTATTTAAAAAAAAATACACACATACATGCTAACGAAAAAAATTTATTTGAACTTGACGGATTCGATGGAGGAGAATCAGTAACAAAATCAAGGTCCCTTAAAATAATAGATAATATTGATGATATTGGAAACTTCAAAACAAAGTACAAAAATTTGGAAACAGACGTTGGCTTTTCACTAATAAATTCTGATGATTCTATGAACAATGTTGAATTGAATAGAGAGTATACAGATGTACAATATCTGGATGAAATCGAAGAAAGCAGTTCAGTATCGTACGAGACTAGCAACAGTGCAGAAATTAATAAATTTATAAGAACTTTTCGATGTGTGGTATGTGATACCGAATTCAAAAAACGGATAGATTTTGTAAAACATAGGTAAAAGTCTCAAAAATATATTACAGCTTATAGTTAAATATCTTTCTACAGAAAAGACGCTCATGATAATAAGTACCAATGTTTGGATTGTAAAAGGATCTTAAAAACTTCAAAGGCATTAACACAACATAAAAAAATACATATGGGTGTGTCCCAATTTAAATGCGAGTTATGTTCTAAATATTTCAATCAAAAAGTGCACTTCCAATATCACATGGACAAACACAATAACATACGAAAATTTAAATGCGAATTTTGTGCCAAGTCATATTTATCGAGGGCTGATTTAAATGTGCATACTCGAATACATACAAATGACAGACGCTATATCTGCGATATTTGTGGTAAAATTTTAAACATATTCCGTTAGGATTATGTTATGTAGAGTGTCTCGGACACGGCAAAATTGGCTCTTACTGCCATTTTTTCTGCATAAAGTATTAAAATTGAAGTAATTTGCTTCAGAAAGGCACAAATTCTAAAAGTTATTACAAAACAAAACTGCTTTGCCTCAGTGCAGAGGCACAAATAGCCGGGTTCTCATGCCGAAATTTGAACCGACATGTTTCTCTCACACAATTTTATAATTTGCAGTGCCGAAACTGTCTACATAACATGACCCTTAATCTGTTTATTAGTCAATAGTTTTTGTATTTTTCAGGAAAAGATTTCTTGTTATTCCAGCATCTGAAAATGCATAGTTTTAGGCATATAGGAAAGAAATTTGAATGTCATATTTGCCATCAAATGTTAATTTCACCTTGCACATTACAAACTCATATAAAAACTAAGCACACTAAAAATGCAAAATATAAATGCAATTTATGCAGCGAATTGTTCCACAGAAAGCATACTTTTGATGTAAGTTGTAGATTACACTATAATATATTTGAAACACATTAAATATATTTTTGAAATTAGGCACATTTTCAAACGCACGAGCATGATAAACCTGTATTTGAAATACTTCCTGCCGAACAACTATACAAGGACGAACACAGAGATGAATTGGTTGAATGCATTGAAGTAAATTACGCAGCACAAAGCTTTACGCATTGAGAAATTTAATTGTTTTAAGAACAAACTCGTGCTCCTAATTTAAATAAATTATAAATCTTTAAAATTTTACTAAACTCATTTGTGGATAATTTGGTTTGCTTATGACAGAAATGTATGGTAAAGAGTATTATGAATTCCTATTAAAAAAAGTTAAACGTATGGATTCGATTTTTTTTGATTGTTAAAAATTAAAAAGTAAGAAATTATTTATAGTTAATATGTTAATTTTATTTTCACTTGCTATTAGATTCTAATTATAATTTATATTAAGCATAAGTTAACAGACAAATTTATAAATTATGTTAATCATAAAAAATCAACATTAAATTATACATAAACTTTCCACCAAATAAACTCGTGCAGATTGTTATACTGTTTGATGAACAATTGATTAAATGAATTATCTGCAATTTACAGTTTATGTACGTCTCAGTCAATTTAGTTTTTTAAATAGACTATTGTTGATTCCTTAATAACCTTAAAAATTTGGAATTTATAAGCATATTATTAAACATTTAGTTACAGAATAAAAAAATAAGTAAATCATGCATATGCGATCTCATGGGAAAAACAAAAACATCGTTCCAAAATACTATTTTTAAATTGCATCCTTTACTACAGAATTGCATACTGATGGCTTTTATTATCGTACAGCCGCATATGCATAATTATATAATACTCCTACTGATTTATAAATTAAATAGAAAAGTATAAAAATTAGTTTTCAACCAGTTTTAAAACTAATGTGTTCAAAAGGATCATCAATTATTATCAAAAATCAATATGAATGTAAATTAACGTTTACTTAGTGGTTTAACTGTGCACGAAAGCATTTCCTCTTTTGCTAGCTTAGTTCGAAAGTCAGCCATCATATCTCGGCAACCTGTTGCCAACTCTGCCAGCTGTGTAAATAATGCTTCACCCTGTTTGCAATATGCATCTTGATCATAATCGACGTAATTGGTTAAATTATATAATCTTAGCGATTCTGGTAAAAACTGTGCAAGAAATTCGTTTATTGCTCTATGTTGATCTACAACCATTTCTTCAGCTTGCTGTAAGTCTGAAATTGCCGCGTGTTGTACTAATAATTCATCTGACATATCATGTTCCTAATTTATATTAAAAAGAGTAGTAAATGAAAAAAAATTATAAAAATTAGCAAAAATATTTACGCTTAATGATCTTAAAAGAGCTAAGTCACTTTCAGAAATTTGTCCATTTTTATTATTATTGTTATGATTACTGTGATTCAAAGGTCTTTTCTGTTCATCATGTTCATCCTCATCTTCTTCTATAATTTGTTCACAATTATCATCACGTAACATATCTGTTATATCTTTAACAACAAGTTCTTTTACGCGATCTGCATATCTTAGAGTATTTAAGGTGTGTTCGCACGAACTTAAACCGGGCGATATCATTGCAATCATGCAGGTTTTACTTTTATCACCAATAAATGAGTCACGTAGCACTTGTGTCAATTTTGAAACACGGAAAGGTAAATGAGCCGATTGCTTACCAAGTGCACGAATACACTCTTTAAGTGCTAAAAGTGATTTATTAATTTCAGCACCCTCCATACGCGTTTGTCGATTAGCAGATGAGGTATCCGCACCACGTTCGTTACCAGCTAAATCAATAAATGAAAACTTGCCGTGGATTTTTGTTGAACCAGGTGGACGAAGCACAATTTGGAATACTGCATGTGACCTTGATGAGTTGGAATTAGCTGAAGTTTGACCAGATGTACGAGCAGTGTTTCCGTGCTGTATAAGTTTCAAAACTTCTTCCACACCATCGACTACTTTCTCTGTCAAACCAACAACTTGCACTTGCTGCTTTCCATCTTCTAGGACTCTAAGTTTTTGTTTGTCCGATAATAAATCAAATACCTTAATTACAAAGATTAAAATCGTTTATATATAAACCAATAATAATATTAGGTATCGAACCTTGCCACTATAAATCTCAAAGAAACTTGCGGATACTACCAATCTCAAACTACGATATTTTTGGCTATTTAAAAATGCGAAAACATCTTTAGCAGCCATAGCGTAAATGCCGTTTTTGCAATCCTGAACTTTTCCATTAAATTCACCACCCATAGTATGTGTTTTTCCAGACCCTGTCTGACCGTAGGCAAAACATGTGGCCATTCCTCCTTCGAATATAGTTTGCACTAAGGGCTTTGCAGTGTATCTAAAAATAAGTCATTTATGTATCATTGTTGTGATATAAAATAAATTTGTTTTTAATATCGATAAAACAATATATTATACATACATATATGAATAATTTATATTAATTAATTTAAATTTATTACTTACTTGTAGACAACAGCATTATCACATTGGTCATCGAATGCGTAGTCGAAACGGAATTTATGGTTTTCCAAAAATTTTGTTAAATCAACTTTATTTCGTGGTTCATGTACAATTAAAGTATCTTTCCGTGGTACAGATATGACATCTATCTCTTTTTTGTTTACTTCCTTTTTACTTAGCGGTCGCTTACGTACGCAAACTGTTATTTGATGATCCTCATATTCTTGACCATCTATTAATGGATTAAATTCCAGATTACCTTGATATTCACGAATCATCTGCGCTGTCTCCCAATTGGGATTGCCAGGATCTTGATTCATTAGTGCCACTTTTTCTTCCTTAATTTGTGCTTGTTGTGCGCGTCGTTTTTCACGATTCTCTTTAAGACGTTCAACTTCTTTTACCACGTATGACCTTCGCGGTCCCATATTACTGGTATTTGTATTGGGTCCTATTGTTGTTGCGCTGATAGTGGTCGGGTATTGATTTGCAGTGCCTAATCGGTTTGTATTGCTTGTCGTGCGAGAGCGTGCGATTCCTGTAGTTGATGGTGGTGGTAAATTTTCTTGTGCTTCTGATGTGGATGCTAATAGTGTAGAGTTTATAGTTGATCTACCGGTGCGGTGACCAATCGCACTTTGTGTCGGATTTCTCATAATATTATTTAATACAGAAGTAGCTTGCTTTTTTGGTTCAGGTGCAGAGTGTTGCTCCTGTTCAACGCTAAAGATCTCTGGATTTAAATTTAATATGGCGTCCAGCTCGACTTCTTTTCCTTTTGTCTCTCCTCTTTCATACCACTCGACTGTGATCGATTTACCCATCTCATTAATTTTCGATACAACTGCTGGATGTATACGACCATCTGTACGCTTAATCTTCACACTTTGTCCAACAGATATACATTCCATTGTTGGTATATCGGAACGTTTACGTCTTAATGGTTGATGAGTTAAATTTTACCAAATTGATACTTACAATTATTGTTTTTATATAAATCTGTTTAAACTTTATTTAAAATAAAATAAACAGTTTATATATGTAAGTTAACTTAAATACCTTTAATATTTTAATCGACGATTGGCGTGGGGGTCCGATTCAAGATTTTCAGTTGATGTGATTACTCACAAAGCAAAAATACATAGGCACAAACAGCTGCGGCGCTAAGGCGAAATAAATCGCTTCTCTGTTCTGTCGGCTAATTCGTATATTCACTTTTATTTCGAAATCCAACTGACATTCGACACTCGAATAAAGTCGAATTGGCGCTCGTTTCTGAAGGAATTGAAATAAATTTACAGTACAAATTAAAAGCAATGTGCATGAATACGTATTTAAATGATGCGTAGCCAATAACTATATTAGCAACAAACTATATATGTAAGTATCTTTTATATAAGAATTAACTATGCTATTAACCTAAAAATTAGATATATGTAAAGTACATTGCATTGCGATTTACCTTAAAATTTCTTTACCTCTCGAACACTCGAATGAGACTTAAACTGTGCATTGAGAATTTTTATATTACCAAAATATATATGATATGACCGAATTTGAATACTTCTAACATTAATTTAGCATTACGTATACATTAAAAATAGTCTGAAATAATACGAAAATTTTAGATTAGTATACATATTGTATAAAAAAATTAAAAAATTATCAGAATACATGTTCCATATGTCAGAACAATTACTTAACTAAGTTAAAAAAATTTATTTTTTGCTTTAAAAAATCTGTTTTAAAATTAATTTGATTCAGTTTAGTCGCTTAAATAATATTTGTTATTCAATACCACAGTTTCAACAGTCCAACAATTTGAGAAATCTCGAGAATTTTGCTTTTTGTATTGTACACATGGCAACTAAATAACAATGTATCTAAAATTTACATCGTATTTTATTTTATTTATATTCAAATAATTAAAATGAAAATTGTCCCAAACGTACTAATATAAATTACTTATATGAACTAATATATATTATATTCCATATTTTATACATTACATATATGATTGTAAGTTACTATGTCGACGTAGTACTTATTATAAACACAATATAAACACACAAGTTTGATTATTTGGTAGTTATAATTATATTTATGTTAAATGTTTATATTATATTAGGTGAAGAGTATCTAATATATTTATTAGATAGCATATATATGTATATAAAAGTAAAAAATCAAAGTGTATAAATATGTATATGGTTTTTATACACTTATGATATTGTTTTATTATATTATGTAATAAAATTAAATTCGTAATTTGTTAAGTCGAAAATTTTTTATGAAATATTGCGAAAGTTACAAAAAGTTCCTTTTGCTACTGTAATTTTTAAGTTGTAACGTAATTCTCATTGATTATCGGAAATTTAGCTAAATTTATATTAACAATGCTTACGATTACGTTTGTGATACATTTACGTCAAAGTTAACTACGTAACAAGTTTGACATTGAGTACATCATTCGCTTTCCCCCTTTCAGAAATAATTCTTGCTTGAAATTGCGTTTTCACTTTTTTTTCTTGCCTAGTTGATAAATAACAAACGTTGGGTTTGGCGTTTAATATTGTGGAGTTACTCTAGTATTCCTAAAACAAATATAAAGAAAAAGAGTACTAAATATAAGGTAAATGTTAATGAACAAGTTTAAAGCTTTTTTTTTTTTCTTAGAAACATTAATTTTACAAGATGGATATAATGGACATTCAAGCTGTAGAGTCTAAATTAAGTGATGTTACTGTAACGCCAATACCGCGATCTCAAGTACAAAATTTTTACTATCAACAACAGAAGGAACAACGTGAACAACAGCCTCAGATACAAATATCAGCAATTCATCATACACCAAGAGATAGTTCACAACATAATTCGAATAACAGCAGTAGTGTTCGTGATTTTTACTCTAAGCGTGATCGAGATTATTTACAACAAAGTAGTAGTACAGTTTTATCCGCCGCAGCTGCTGCTACCGCCTTGCAGTATTCGCAACAATTACAGGCGCAACTAGCATTACTACAACAGCAATCTAACACTACAGCGACACCTGCCTCACGTTCGTGCAATGGTAGTGGTGTAAATGGTTCATCTCAATCACAACATAAGTATCCTCAATCAAATTCACCTGTCATCATTACCACACAAACATCAGCCAACATAACCACTCCTATGACTTCTACTGCTAATTTGCCAACAGTAAGCAGCTCAGGCATTAATAATGGACTAAGCAAGTATGCACAACTATTGGCTGTTATTGAGGAAATGGGTCGTGATATTCGTCCAACGTACACAGGTTCACGGAGCTCAACGGAACGCCTTAAACGAGGGATTGTTCACGCTCGTATACTGGTGCGAGAGTGTCTAATGGAAACAGAGCGTTCTGCACGCCAATAAAATTCAGATTACTCATATTTTGTTTGTGCAGAAATAAAATATGTAAAATGTTTAATTATTGGTTAACTGTAACTATTTTTCTCTTCCAATTTAATCTTTATAAAGGAGTATTTGCAACTATAGTTTGCAGAATTGTAATGAACCATTATTAATTAATGAGCTCTTTTAATAGTTATGTGGAGGCAAATAATTATATTTTTAACTTCAAAACTACAAAAAATTTTTAATATTGTCTTGGTATCACAATACCTTAATCGAAATTAACCATAATTTTACATTTCTTGTGGAAATGTTTGCTTTTCATGCCAATTTGTGTGTGTTCGGTTACGAATCTTTGTGAAAGAATTTGCTTACAACTACCTCAGGACATTTATTTGAAATCGATAGTAAGAAAATTTCATTTGTAGAAAAATACATTTACATATAATTAAAAGTGCTTAAAAAGTTTTATATCAAAACTTTTGTTTATATACTACTTTATTATAGATTAAATTTTAACAAAAAAATTTTTTATTAAAAAATTTATAAAAGTACTACATTTTGAACACGTATACGAAAATTTAAAAATGAAATGAAATGAACTTATTATACATACTAAATATACTTAATTGTAATTTTTATACATTAGTCAAATTTAAATAAAAGTTTTTTGTCAAAAATGTTTAAGAGCAAGGGCACATTTTGCGTTCGGATTTCAGTTAAATTTAAAAGCAGATGATAAACATGTACACTTATTGTATCCAGTTAAGAAATGTAAAATAAAATTCAAATATACTTTAATTTGTTGTTTATCCTCCAAATGCTTATAATATTTAATTTTTAGAAAATAAACTTAAACTAACTTAAATATCTTCAACCAAATTTACTAGAATCTATTGTGAATAGTGAATCTATAATAAACTATGTGTTAAACTAATAAATGACAAAAAGCAATACTAAATGTTTTGTTAAGGAATCAATCCTACGCATAAAATGTTGTTTCTTATTTCCACAATTTTAAGTATACCGAAGATAACTTAGTACTTGTGCTAATGTAGCTATGACCACCATAGTTCAACACAAATTTTTAGCTTTATTAATGAATATTGCTGCGTATTTGATTTCAATTACAGCAGTCAACTTGGATATGACAAACACCTGAAATAATTAGCAGTATCAGATCCACAATAGGAGCCATTGCAGAGGTTATCTCGGCTGCAAACCTAACTTAACGTGGTAATCACTACTCATAGTTCAGAAGTACTTCTTGGCACCTTAGATATTAAAAATGGTTTTAATAGTCTCAGATGAAAAGACTTCATACACCCGATAGAAAATCGCTTCCAAGTACATGTTTATATAAGCAGATTATAAGATTAATTAGTAGCTACTTAACATACTGACAATCAATCTATTTAACAAAAAATGGATTAAAAACGGTACAAATAACGGCAGGATCAGCGCAAGGATCGGATCAATCTTGGGGCCTAAATTTTGGAACATCACTTATGACGACATTTTGCAAATAGTGATGCCATATGATACTTTTCTAGTAGCTTTCGCAAATGATGTGGTAGTAATTAGTAATGCGAGTAAATAATGATGTGCTGATGACCAAAAAAAAACGATCAATTACCTTGGAATAAGATTAGATGGGAAACTTACGTTTTGGGCGCAAATAAAGTATGCAGCATAGAAAGCAGCAAAGGACACTGCTGCTTTAAGCAAACTAATGGCTAACACGGGAGTATCCATTGCGGAAAAACGGATTTTGCTGATGACAACAGTAAACGCAATTCTTCTACATGGTGGCGAAGTGTGGGCAGACGCACTAGACATCAAAACGCATCAGCGTAATGCACTGTCTCGGCGGAAACAGTTTTTGTAATAGCAGGTGTAACTCCAATTGATCTTCAAACAAAGGAGTGTATAAAGAGTACAACAAGAAAATAACCGACACTATGCTCAACAAATGACAAGAGAAGATCAAGAGCAAGCTATCGAAATGTGGCAACAAAAATGGAATAATAGCACTCAAGGAAGATGGACAGCTAGACCAACAACAGCTCACTTGGCTCAAACGAAAATCAGGATACGTAAATTACTATCTCATTCGCATGGATAATTTTGTAAGTATTTGTGCCGCATGAGAAAGGTGGATCTCCCCGACTGCATTTATGGCGATATGGAGATTGTGACGATGCAGATGAGAGCGAACCTAGAGAGTTGGTGAAAGATTGATTCATATGTCATTCAAATCCTCAAAATAAAGAAATAAGACCTAGAAAGGAGAACCAGAAACTAGAATAATAAATAGTGCAGACACTAAGAAAATGCGGTGAAAAAGTGGAGATTAAGGCGCATATCGAAAATCACAGCAGCGTGGCTCGAAATGCCAACATAAGAGAGACCCTTCTCGAAGTAATGCGAAAGTGGTTGTGAGGCGGAATAAGTCTCTCCAAAGAGGGGCTGTTTTAGTCTGTATGCTATATATTAATGTAAGGGAATCGGACATGCTATTCCGACAACGGTCGTTTTGACGGTGCATAAAACATTCCACCTTCGTACCACAAAAAAAAAACGTGCTAGAAACCCAGTCTAATCAAAAACATGCTTTTAAAATACATCTGTAGTTTATTAATCAATCACTACGTTTACGCGAGTCTTAAAATCACTTTTAAAATTTGTTTTTAGAGCGTTAACGCACAAGACTTAAAAGCACTTTTGAGGTAGTTGTCAATCAGTCAGCTGTTAAGCGGTAAACAAAAATGTTGATTTTAAACATTTTAAAAATGGATAGAGTTAAACTGCAAATTGCTTTATTTTTCTGTAAAGTTTTAATTGAAAATCAAGTCGGCAAAATTTTATCCTGGCCAAATGCATCAGAATGCCTCGACATTTGAACATAAAATTAAACTGCCAAACATTATTGATGTTATAGATGTGCCCATCACATTTCCACAAAAAAATAATTTAAAAACTATAGGGACGAGTTAGCTGCTGAAGAGATATCCTTCAATTTATATTTGAATCAAGTACGAATTGTTGTGGAGCAAGCATTTTGGTAGCTTGAAAGGAAGATGTAGAATAATGATAATAGATGATAATAGCGTGCGGAATTCTTCACAATTTTATGGAGATATCTAAACAATTTTATAATTCCTCATGGGATATGGAAAGAGTCCATGGTGAAAGTGAGTATCTCCAACCTAAATGTATAATCAACAAAATTCTTCTTCCGGACATCTAATATGCGCGTACTTGGCGAGAAAATTTGTACGTTTATTTATAAATTCTTACAATATATATTTATAACAATTTGAGCCTAATTTGAAATTAAAATGCCAAATTGATTGCTAATTGATGAGTTTGGACAAAAACTGTCGTCAGCAAAAATTCATGACATGCTAAAAAACTGAAAGCATCGCCCGAATGAAACGCTCAGGGAATATCTGTACAACCTGCAGGAGATAAGCCGACCAATTGACTTAGACGAGGAAAATCTAATTTCATACTTTGTTGATGGCATAGCTGATTCGAAGTTAAATAAAACAACCTTATACGAAGCACGAACAATAAGCGAGCTGAAACAACGCATGATAATTTATGAAAAAATCAGAGGAACGAACGAAGTGTGTAGTGTCAAAGTTCCAATGTGCAACTCCAAATCATTTGAACATAAATTCCCGAAACAGATAATAAAACGAAGGTGCTTCAAGTGTGGCGATATGGCACACTTAGCGAAAGACTGTACGATTGTTAACTACAAATGTTTCCGATGTAACAAGATTGAACATCGCTCGTTTGAATGTAACCAAGCGAAAGCAGGGCAATCCTCATTGTCCAGTAGTAAAGTAAATTCCGTAGAAAACATGTCTAGCCACTTCACCTCAAACAAGAAGTCATGTCGAAATGTAACAATTCTGGGAAGGCAAATTTGCGTTCTTATCACCAGCGGATCTGATTTGACATTACTGCGCAAAGATGCTTTCGAGTCGTTGGGTGGCGGCGTAATGTGTATTAATATTAAGACTCTACATTGTATTGGTGGGAACGTAATAAAAAGCAAAGGAAGCATAAAGTTGCAGACAGCCTTAGACAAGGCTAACCTATACTTGACGTTTCACATCGTGGCGTGTAAGGACTCCGATTATTTATCAGTAATTGGTAATGATGTACTTGACAATTTAAGCATTGTGTTATCCAAAAACGGTGACAAATTTTGTGTTCCAGAAGAAGAAAAAGCAAATGTAGAATCTATAAAAACGAAGGATGACATAACTACAAATGAAGATGAATTTGAAATTTTATGTGGAATGACAGCTGCGGTCCAGCAGTCATCAAACATAGACACAGCACACCTTTCATTTGAAATGCAGGAAGAAATTGAATCGATAGTTACAAATTATAAATCAGTGAAATATGCAAAGTCACCCATTGAAATGAAAATTGTCATGATGGATGATACTCCGATATATGAAAGCACACATCGGTTGGCATACCATGACCGAGTAATAGTGAACGAACAGGTAAAGGAGTTGGTAGAACAAGACATTGTGGAAGAAAGTTTTTCGGAATATGCTGCCGCAGTTGTATTAGCGTCTAAGAAGGATAAATCAAAGCGTGTATGCTGCGATTATCGTAGATTAAATGAAAAGAATGTGAAGGACCGTTTTCCTATGCCGTTAATCGAAGATATTCTGGATAAATTACAAGGTGCAAACGTTTTCAAGACACTCGACTTGAAGAACGGGGTTTTCCACGTTCCAGTAGAACCATCATCATGAAAATATACCATCAAAGGCAAATATATATCATCAAGGGTAATATGAATTTCTCTACGCACCGTTTGGTATTTCAAACTCACCGGCTATGGTTGTCAGATTTGTTCAAGCAGTTTTTCGTGAACTGATACAAGACGGTACAATCATTGTTTACGTTGATGCCATAGTCATACCATCGAAAGATGAAGTTGAAGGACTAAAAAAACTTAAACAAGTTTTGAAATTCGCTGAGGAAAAGGCCATCCAAATAAGATTCAGCAAGTGTCAATTCCTGCAGAGAAAAATAAATTTTCTGGGGTGTGTTATAGAAAATAATAGCATACAACCTTCCTATGAAAAGATATAAGCCGTAGAAAAGTTTCTAATACCAAATAACTCGAAGGCTGTTCAAAGATTTATCGAACTCACATCCTACTTCCGCAAGTTTGTAAAGAATTTCGCCGTAATAGCAAATCCGCTCACTGACTTGCTACGTAAAGAAGGAAAGTTCACATTCGGCGAAGAACAAGCAGCAGCATTTCAGCAATTGAAATTAAAGATAGTAAAAGCGCCGGTTTTGAAAATCTATGATCCATTTGCAGTTGCAGAAGTCCACACGGATGCTAGTGCTCATGGCTTTGGTGCAATGTTGATGCAGAAAGATCCCGATGACCAAATGTTACATCCGGTACAATACTTCAGTCGTAAGACCTCTCCTTCCGAGAGTAAGTATCATTCATACGAATTAGTAGTCCTAGCTGTTATTCAAGTATTGAAGAAATGGAGGATTTATCTAATTGACAAGGAGTTAAAATCATCACAGATTGTGATGCATTCACGTTAACTATGAAAAAGAAAGAAGTTCCGTTAAGAGTGTCACTATGGGCAATGTTCCTGCAAGATTTCCAGTATAAAGTTGAACAACATTGATGATGATACAAGATATATTTACATATAAGTTGAAAGAAACGCAAAGTCACGACGACTGGCTTAAAGCGGTTAAAATGATCCTAGATGGTGGTGGTATGTATGACGATTTTTACGTAAAGAATGGGGTGTTGTTTAAGAACGCAGATAAAGAACTACTAGTTATTCCACCAGGAATGGAACGAGAAGTAATTACTGCCGCACATTGTAAAGGTCACTTCGCTCAGAAGAAAACGCAAGACATCATTGAGAAGGAATACTTCATTCCGCAACTAAAACAGAAGGTCTCTGATATCGTCAATTCATGCATTAAATGCATACTTATTAATATCAAAGCTGGAAAGAAAGAAGGATTTTTAAACCCTATTAACAAGGAAGACAAACCTCTGTTGACGTATCATAGGTCCACAAGAATAGACTCAGAAGAAGTATGATCATATTCTTTTTATAGTTGATGCCTTCTCGAAATATGTCTGGCTCTATCCAACAAAAAGCACAGACATACAATTAGTTGCTAAAATTTTAGAAAAACAATCAGCAGTATTTGGGCATCCAAGTCGTATAGTATCTGATCGTGGCACAGTGTTTACGGCAAATGCATTCGAGGAATATTGTAAGTCAAGAGGCATCCAACATGTACTAATTTCAACTGGAGTTCCTAGGGGTAATGGGCAGGTAGAGCGTATTCATCGAATAATGGTGCCTATGCTAGCAAAACTATGTCAGAAGAAACCTACATTGTGGTATAAACATGTTGACAGAATTCAGCAACTTATAAACAACACTCCACCACGTAGTACAAAGGTACCGCCGTTTAAAATTTTAACAGGAATAGAAATGAAAGGTTATCAACACGAGGAACTGAAAACATTATTCAACGAGGAGTTATTAAACGAGCTAGATGAAGAATGCAATAAGGTTAGGGAAATGGCGAAAGAAAACATCCTTAAAATACAACAAGAAAACAAAAAATCGTACGATTCAAAGCGCAAAGAAGAAAGGAAGTACGCAGAAAATGATACAGTGGCAATAAAGAGGACTCAATACGGTTCAGGGATGAAACTTAGACCAAAATACTTGGGCCCGTATAAGGTCAACAAGGTTTTAAATCACGGTCGCTACAAAGTCGAAAAAATTGGCGATCACGAAGGCCCGCATTCGACAATAGCCATCGCAAAAAATATGAAGGCATGGACCGAGCTGTCCGGGTCGTACGCCCAGTCAGGGTAGTCGAAATGTAGGAGTTCGTAATATAAAATGTAACCATTCAACACTTTTGTTCTGACGGCGATGCCAAACAGAAGAACTGTCAAATTAAAGAAAAGAGGAATCAGAGAAAAGAAGTTGAAGCTGAACACACGATTTATTTTCATTGTGTATTGTTTTTTAATAAATTATTATTAATTTTTAATAAAGGTCTAATTATACCACAATAATATACCATATCTTATATCCATGTTAATATCCGTTCTTAAAAAAGTTTTAAATCTTCAATACAAGAGGTCTCTAATTCCTTCAGAAGCTTGACATGAGAAAATTCTTTTGCAGCCATGTCTTTGCCCAAATCCTTTATTTTCTTTTGTTTTTTCGCTCCGCAAGACATGTTACTATTACCATAAACGCATTTGCTTCATTCTCCATTATTGCTTGCTAAAACTAAATTACACTGTAGTATAGCAAACTGAATTAACAAAAACAATCTTTAATAAATCGTGTTTAATTCCAAGAAATATGAAATATATAATAATAATAAAATAAATAATATGTTGCTATTATCATCACCTTAATTTCTTCAGTTAAGATTATTGTTTTGCACTCAGTACTTGTTCCGCTGTTGTTATGGCGCTGCCGAAAATATTTCACGCTGACGCTGTTATTTATTTCATTATATAAAAATTTCATATTTCTTAGAATTAAATATAATTTCTTATTATAATTCTTAAATCTAAAATTGTTTTTAATTTAATTTTTTAAAATGTTACATTTTAATATTTTTATACACATAATAATTGTTTAAATGTAAAAACTTACTTTAAAAATGTTTATAGCAGACAATAATTTTTAAAATGTATGAACTTCGTTAATAATTGTCTGTAGCAATTTTTTTCAAATTTGCTTCTTTTAAAGAAATTAAATGTCTACAACTTTTTCAATTATTTTACAATTTTTTTCCGCGATCTTTGCTCGTCCGACGCTTACCAAAATTCTTAAATTATGCGAATTCTGCACATTTCGATATACACAAGCAGACATGTGTGCAGACTTAACAAATAATTGAAAACTTTTAATTTTACTGCATACATGTCTCAGACCGAAATTTGGTATGCAATACTTGAATATACACAGTGCGATTTGGTATCACGTATACCTGGTATACACACATGTAGCATCGTACATATCATGCTTAAGTGTTTCGGTACCTAACGACTAACAGATCCTTTTTGGTGCGTACCGACTGATTGACCTTCCGTTCTTGAGAAGCAAAGAATACTTTTACAAGAACGGAAACTCCGCCCACTTACATCGAAACGAAGAGAAATTTATTTGGCGCATTTCTCCTGTCAAAATAACTAAACAAACCCCAATTTGCGCTCTTCGTATTGCTCTTTCGTAATAAAAAATATTAAGAGCGTTCGTGATGGTGAAACGTTCCGTTCGGGGTGGTGAATTTTTTCAGTCGTGGTGGGTCGAATTGCAACAACAAAACAACGCGCTTGGTTTGGTAGTAGTAAATTATTTTGAGAGTGTATTGGTTGGTTTTTTTTGTTTACATTTAAGTTGCCGTTCTTGTACAAGTATTCTTTGATGATCACAGCTGATCATGTAAAGTACTTATTAACGCATAAATATTATAATTTATATATTTATTTCTAGTACGTTTATTTCATATAATCATACAAATATGTTACACATTGGATCGTATTTGCAAAAGATTCAAATGGAGGATCTGGATTATATAGAAAAAGATTTGAGTTTTTACGAGATGGTAGGATAGCTTAGATAACTTAGAAATAAATAATAGAAATTTGCCAATTTATTATTTTAAAGGTGTCTCTTAGTTTATTGCTTTTTGGAGTGTCTCGTTCTAGTGCTTCGTTTGCACTGCAAAAACTAATTATTCACTTCAATTCCCAATTTGGAACAGTTATTGGTTTATTGCGAGAGTACACTACAGTTAACTTGGATAATTGGCGTGGATGTGTTGTAGAAGCGTTAGCTATTATAGATGCAAAACGTGTACTTCGTAAATTAGGATTTAAATGGGAAGAAATACGCGAGTACTATTTGCCTAACGTAGCTGAACTTAGTTTACAAATACATCCATTGTTAAAAGCCCTTTATAATATGTGCGAACGTCTTACGCCGGAACAAGCTGGGCAATTAATTCTTAATATAAATGAACAACATAAAAAACTTGAAAATCATTTGCGTTTTTATGATTTTGAATATTTAGAAATATTTTTATTAGATTGGATAACAGTAAATATCATTGATATAGGTGACGACCGAAGTGAAAATGTCAATATTCAGGTTTTATTAGAATTCTTTATTATTAATGATATGGATGAAATCAAAACATTGCTATTGCAAACAATTCGAAGTAATGCAAATTCAACGCCGACTATTGAAAACAGAGGATTTTATCAAAAGGACAGTGCTTCTGCAATCAATACTGAAAAAGTTTCAGATATTGAACTTCTACCTAAAACAAATTTAGATAAATGTTATGTTGTGGAACGAAACCAGGCTGGATATATTTTAATTATTAATCAAAAGAACTTTTATAAGGAGGAATCAAAGGAGTTGCAGGTAAATTTATTTTATGTGGCAATTTTTTTTTTAAATATGTATATTCATTTATTTAAAGCATTTACTTCCAAAAAAAAAATTATTAGAACGTTGTGGCACCGACACGGATAAAGAAAAATTGAGGGAAGTATTTTCTTCTTTTGGTTACATTCCAATGGTTTTTGACAACTTGTCTCATATAGATTTATTGCACCAAATTCGTGAAACAGTAAAACGGTCTTGCACTCTAAGTTCAATAATTATATGTATTTTATCGCATGGTATTAGTGGTAAGAAATGTTGACAAAACTGATGAATTTATAATTTTGTATTATAATTGGTAGGATGCATTTATGGCTGTAATAGCATTCCAATTAAAATTGCTGAAATAGAAGAAATAATGACTGCTGATGCTTTGCAAGACAAACCAAAAATGTTGATATTACAAGCATGTCAAAGAGACGAACGTAGCAACGAGTTGGTAAGAATTAGGCGTTTATAATTTTAAATATAATATATTATTTTCTTAGTCGGATAAAAGAAAAAATGGAGTACCATCTAACATTAGCCCTAACGCCTACTTAGATATGATCAAAGCTATGTCAACAGTACCAGGTATTTTTGTTAAATTTATAGATAATAGAAATTTAATTTAATGATCGAATTAATGGCTCGTTTTCTAAAAAAGTACAAATAAAATAGAAAATTTATAATATAATTTATAAGAGTTATAAAGAGATAATATTATTAAGAGGCAAGCCAAAGAGAACATGCTTATGTTCCGCTATATAACAAATCCAGTATTACAAAATGAATCCATGGATTTTCTTACATATAAGAAAATGATAAGTCACAAATAAAATGATAATTATTTTTGAAAAATATTTTTTGGAACAGTAGTATTGATAAAATATTAAAGAATATATGTGGGCTATTTATCTATATGTGTAACGGATGTTAACAAAAATCCAAAGATAAGCTGTTTATGTCTTCATTTATTTTCTTTTTTTCTTAAAAATGTGAAATGTGCAATAAATTACTTGTCCAAAAATACTTTTAAAAGTAACACTACAGTGAAAAAAAAAATAAGTTTTAATTACAATTTAAAGATAAACCCGATTTAAATATTATATAAAAAATAAATGTTTTGAATTTATTTTAACTGAAATTTAGTGTATATAAGAAATGTGTGATGTCCTCCTTTGAATGTTTGTTAAAAAAACTTTTAAAATAATATTATTCAAACAAACATTTTTACTTAAAATCTGATTAATTTTTAATAATCAAAGTAGATAATATAAGGGGAATTACATGACGAATACATGGGTTAGAATGTGGATATGTAGTGGATAGTAGTAGTAGTATTTCTTTTATTAAATTTAGGTCATATTTACATTTACAAAATTAACATTTTCAATAATTTATAATATATAAAACATAAATATTATAAATAATTATAAGAAAACTAATAAGAAAAACCTAACTTCATTTACATAATATCTAATTTTATCCTTATACGATTATGGCATTTGCCGTCAATCGGTGGATATGTAGTGTTTGAGAGTAGATTATTAGGAAGTGGGAGTTGATTGGGGAACGGTGGGATTTAAATAAAAGTCAAGCAGGATCAAGACAAAAACATTGCCACTTCTATGAGTTTATGTGTGCATTGTGTAACGACACAGATCATTTCAGTTGTTATAATTTTGCTGTGGCATAGTCACCCGTTGTCCAGCATCGCTTCAATAAATTTATATTTGTTGGAATAAAGTTTCTTAAAAAAAAGATGGTGTGTTAGAGTTTTAAAAATATTTATTTCATACTGAAATAATCTACAGAATCTTTTCTACGGACCTAATGATTAATATATCATACCATCTTTCAGATTTCACCTCAATATTTCAGACTGAAATTTTCGCCATCCTTAGGGCATGTGTTCTTTCTTTAAATATTGGCTTTCACGCAAAGGAGGTCTACATTCTAACTGACAGTCAGTCAGCTATTAAAGCCTTATCAGCAGCCTGTATGTTATCCAGATTAGTGCAAGAATGTTACGAATTTATCAATGCACTAAGCGAGAGGTCCAAGGTAACTCTAATCAGGGTTCCTGGACATTCTAATATTGTGGGAAATGAGCGCGCTTAGGAGCCTTAGTTTTGTTTCCTGCGAAATATTATTACTTGTAATTAGACGTTTTAATTCATAATAGGCTTTATTCTCAGCTTGTACTCTATCTTTTAATGTATTCATTGATAGATTGTTCTCGCTAAACACAACACCTAGGTATTTATAACTACTGACACCTTCAATTAAATGATTGTCAATGTTTTGGACATTTGGAGTAGATTTTGTGGCTGAGATTAACATGTATTTGGTTTTTGCATAATTTATTTTTATACCCATTTTTTGAACTTCCGTTTCGATTTTTTTAAAAATATTCTTTAGGTAAGTTACCTTGCGAGCCAACAATGGTAGGTCATCAGCATATCTACATAGTTGTTCGGAATAAGAGTTTCGCACTGCTATTTATGCTGTAGTGCTTTCTAGGGTCATAATGACGAGATTTGTTATTTTTTTAGATATACCTTGATTCATGAGGATATTTTTTATACAATTTCTATTAACACTATCGAAATCAATAAATAAACAGTGCATATTAATTCCATGTTCGATACATTTTTCCGCTGTGATAGTACAAATAGTTGATCAGTGCCTCTGCCTTGACGGAATCCGCATTGATATTCGCCCAGGTATTCTTCTGCTATCTTTTTAATTCTATTTAGAATTATGATTGTTAGCATTTTGTTATTAACACATAGTAATTTGCCTCAGTAAATTGTGCATTCTTATCTATCACCTTTTTTATTTATGGGACACAATTTACCGACTTCACATTCATCAGGCATTTTTTCATTTTTCCAAATGTCGTTTATAATTTCATGTATATGTTAAGATAGTATATTGTTTCACGGTCGTATTTTATTAATTTTCCATTAATAGAGTCTGTACCTGAGGCCTTATTGTTTTTTAAGCTTTTTATAGCATCCACTACCTCTTCATATTTCGAATCTTCTTGGTTCACTTCATTGTTATTCTGCTCTGTATTTAGTAGGGTTTCAAAGTGTTGCTTCCATGTGTTTATAATGTTTTTCTCATTATTTACAATTTCTTCTAGAGTGTTTTAACACATATTTGCTCGGGGCTGGTAGTCTGTTTTGATAGTATTCACTCCTTTATAAAATACCCTTACTCTGTTGCTGCTAGCATCCTTTTTCTATTCCGTTTCTATTCTAAGAATTATTTTCTTCAAAATTGTTTCACAATAATATAATAATCCTTTTCTTATGTCTATCTATTAAAAGGCGCACCCTTTTTAGCACCATTTGTAGTTTACATTTGACTTCTTTGTCATAGGCCTCTATATTGCAGAGAGTGTGTACTTGGCCTTATTTTAGGGAATCATAGATGATTGGCACCTTACCGAATATTAATTCAAAAGTGCAGTTATCTTGTACTTGTTGCATTGTAACAGTCAGTGACGACTGCTTAACATAATATGCAAAATGTCAAATAAAATATAAAAATTCATTAAATAGCTTTAGATTGAAAATTAATATTATTTATTATAAAGTTTAATTTGCTTTGCCGCAAAATCTATGCTTTCTTATAATGACGAAAAAGCTATTTTTTTTAAATTTAGAGGGTTAGAGGGTTTCGAATAGCAAAGAAAAAAATGACACACATAAAAATTTAGTTAATTTATTGAAATTTTGCTGACCAAATTTAAAAAATAAAAATAGGCAACATCAAAAGTTACCTTTCAATTCATTGAACTTGTGTTTCCAAATAAAGCTGTAGTTTATAAGCTCGTTCTACTTAAAAGCGCAGCAAGTCATTATGTTAATTAAATAAAAAAGTGACAAAAAACCTGGAACTTTAGCATGTAAAGTTTGTTTAGCCTTGGCTACTTGTTGAAAAATACGATTACACAAGTTCTAAGCGTGGCACTTGCATTCCAAACAAATTATATACGTACTATAAACTAATTGAGAAATTCGAATATTCCCTAAGACCACTGATAGTGAGTACTTGGCTATACTCGAAACAGCGTTGTATGGTCACCCAAATTTCAATAAATTAACTAAATTTTTGTGTTTGTCCTTCCTTTCTTCCATGCCATTCGAAACACTCTAAATATTATTTTTTATATACATATATATGTATATGTTTTTAAATTTTAATAGTTGGTTGGTTGGTTGTAGTGGCAAGCTATTGGATAACTTTCACGTGCCTCAATTAACGATTTCACCGTTTTTCGTATTCCTTGCAAGAACCCTTAGTTTAAAAGAGTAGAGAATAAATCCATCCCGTCAAATTTAGATAATTTAGTAGGTCTCTTGTCTTCACAGATAAACAGTTTGATAGACTGATCAAAGAAGTATCTTCCTAAAAACATGTTTCTTCTGAACGCTAAAACCGGGCATTCACAGAAAACATATATTATGGTTTCTTTTTCTGCGGATTTCCACATCTTCTGCAATGAAGATTATAGAATATACGCATTTTCTCTGCGTGGGTTCCTATACACCAATGACCAGAGAGAACTGCAGTAAGCCTTGCAGTGTTCACGCTGCCTCTTTTGATGAGTTTCGAAGATCTAATTTTATAATAGATGGGCCATGTTAACCTGGAAGTTGCACGTAACTTAAGTGTGTTCCATCTGTTATTAATAAGTTGAAGAATAAAAAAATAAATTTATTATTGGCGCTGATTTCAATGTTAAACATGTCCATTGGAGTTCGCGAATAAATACAACTTAGTACCGAGAACTGTTAGAAGCCATACATGCTACAGAAATGCCTTTATATTAATGAGATTGTATGTATAAATGAGCCAAGGCTCTACCTAATAAATAGATATACAGACTGGAATTACTTTAAACGACCAATAAAGCAAAATCGTCCTATTAAAGCAGAAGGTACCCCATGGGTCAACAGTGACGAAAAAAAAAGCAAATTTATTCACAGAATTTTTTAAGAAATTATTATTATTGAATGATGAATATAAGTTGTAATTTAACGTCAAATTTTTCAGACGGAAGTGATAATTATGTTTAATAGAAACTTATGTTTTTTCGAACAGTTGTGAATTACGACAACAAAAATTCATTTCATAATTTTTAATTAATTGAATGTTTGGCTGAACATACAGCTGTTTCGAGTATTGCCAAATAACTATCGTCAGTGGTCTTGGAAATAATGCTTGTATTTAATTATTCGTAAATAATTTTGTTTTTTTTTAAGACTGCAAGAACCAGGAACCGAAATCTAACTAACTGACCCAAAGCCGTACTTGACTTTTATGTTCGCATATTTTTCTAGAGTTTTGTTACTTTGCTATGAAAGTTGTATTAATAAATTCACTTGTTGTGTTTATATTAGAACGAAATCATAAACCAGCTGTAGTATAATTGAATTCATTAATTATATTTTTATTTTTAATTGTTAAATTTCAATACTATTCTGTTTGTAGAGGCATTATTTGTTACGTTATTTATTCTTTCTTATGTATAGAACCTAATCTAGGAACGTAATGCTGAGAAAGTCATGCTAATATAAACACAGCAAGTGAATTTGTTAATGAAACTTTCATAGCAAAGTAACAAGTAAGAATTTCGTTGTATTACAGGGCCAACGGCTTGAAATAATTTTTCCGGTAAATAGCAGAATAAACCTTCCGCATTAGTTTATGTATTTTATTTCGACGAAAGGAAAAAAGATACGCTTCTTATTGAAAAAAATTGCTTTAAAACATTTTCGATAAACCGTGGGGGAAGATCATTGTTCCCTGATTCAAGAGCTTGGATGAACTTATTTTGGCCATGTTTCTCCCTCATCAAGCTCAGCAAAAAACATTGTAGAGAGAATGAAAAATTCTCTTATCACTTAAAAAATTGGAAGTAGTTGATTGTGATGGAACTGTCACTAACACAGGAAGAGGACTTATCCATTCGAGATCCTGATCGTATATCACACTCTAGATGGGTAACTACTGCCAATATGGTTTTGAGATTATTCGTAAGGGTTTTCAAGGCTATGCAAACAACACACTATTTGCCGGAAAAATTACTTCAAGTCGTTGACATGTATATATATATATATATAAAGTTAAGTAAATACATTTATAAGTTAAGTAATTATGGTGTATCTACAAAAATGCTAAACATACTGAGAGCGTTATATTATAACACGACTACAGCAGTATGGGATGGAAACAGTCCTTCTAAGTGGTTTTTTTTTGAACACAGGAGTAAAACAGGGTTAATTGATGAGCCCTCTTCTTTTTGCGTTATTCATAGACGATTTAAACAATTATCTTTCCGAAGGTATCCTAATAAATGGAACATGTATTAAATTACTATTATATGCAGATGATTTAGAACTTATGGCGGACTCACCTTTAAAGATGCAAACTATGATCAATGAATTATATGCCAACTGTATGATATGGAAACTTAAAATAAATATTTCTAAATCTAAAATTATAATATTCAAAAGGAATTGCAGAAGGCTTATGAAAAATGAAATTTGGAAATTAAATGTTGAAGCGTTAGAAGTAGTGAAAGATACAAATATTTAGAAGTTTGGATCAGTTATAATGGTAAATTCAATGAACATCTCAGTAAAAAGCAGTGGCGACGCGTGCCCTCTCTGGAAGGGTGTGCGGCCCTTCTACAATGTTGTTTTTACATGTACCACTTAAATTAAAAATGATAAATTAAAATAGATAAGATGTTTTATTAATAATAACTGCATTACATTAGGCAACAATATATTCACAATATAACATTTAATAATTCATTAACAAAATAACATATTAATCAAATTTAATTAATAATTTATATATAAGTTTAATATTATATCAGTATGGAATAAATACAACTTTTCACATACTTCTTATAACATGAAACCAACTTTTTTCAAACAAAAGAGTTTGTACTTAGAACCATACATGTTTATGCAGTGATCAAACACAATCGAACACACTTGCAACGTATAAATGTGCGGCACTTACTCCGCACACAAAGTGGTTATTATTCGCTGAGGAACAGCTAAAAGGGGAGAGACGAAATTTGAAAGAAATGTATGGTGATGTGAGCTGCAAACTTTAGCCGCACATCTAACCGCTTCGGCAAGGCAACATGTTGAATTGTTATACATGCAGTTGATATTCGAATAGAACAGAAAATACTCTCATACAATTCCCAATCTCTATTTCTCATATTTTAACCTAGAGCACAATCACATTATTTTGTTCATTCTACTTTTGTGGACACTTATGAAGGAAATTTATGAATGCAATTGTTTAAAGGGGAAAGACGAAATATGATAGAAATGTTTTGCGATGTGAGCTGCAAACTTATGAGCTAAGAGTAGCTAAGAGAAACAAATTAATTGAGTTTTCATAGACAATTATATTTAATTGATTTTGCTAAAACTTTAATTTTTAAAAATAAATATATGAAAAAGTAATAAACAATATTAAGATATTTAATAAATTTATATATATTATTTCACAATTTGCATTCCGCACACCTCCGCACCTTAGAGCAGTCGTCACTGGTAAAAAGTTAAATGAAGCCAGAAAAGCAGTAAACTCGTCATGGAAAGTAATTTTGGGAAAAAATGAGGTTGCGCTCTCGGTAAAGTTTCAAGTATTTAAAGCGGCGGTAAGATCAATCCTCTTTTATGCAGCACAGGTATGGGGAATAGATGAATTTAACGAAGTAGAAATGCTTCAAAGGTACTTCATAAAAAGAATATTCAAGTTACCACAAAACACGCCCAACTATATGCTGCATTTAGAAACAGGATTGTCAACTTTATATATAGAGACGCTAAAACTACATTTTAAATATATAAATCACGTCATGAATCTGAGTGACAATAGACTCCCTAAAATTCTGGCAAGTTTGCTCGCAAATACGAAGACAAGTTTTGTTGAAAAATGACAATCACTGGCTAATACGCATGATGAGGTATTGTTGCTCGAAAATAGAGAAGTATGGCGTTCGTGGCAAAAAAATATATTGATAAAAATTATGGCGAATGAAAGAGCTAAGTTTACGTTGGCAGCAAGGGCAAGTGATTATAGACATGCTTACAAAAGGTTGGAATATGAATTACGCGATCGGAATTATTTTAAGGATGATTATACTATTAGAACTATCAGCCAGATTTTTAAAACTCGGGGCGAACTCCTTAAGTTAAACTATAGACCATATGTGCAAGTAAATTCAACACATTGTTCATTGTGTAATTTAGACCAGCCAGAGGACATAATACACTTTATTGGATTATGTCCAATTCTGAAAGAAATGCGCTACAAATTCTATAGGAAGCACACTCTTACAGAGGAGGAAATAATAGAGGCATTAAACGGGGAAAACTGGACCGCACTCTCTGGCTATGTTAAAGATGCAATTAATTACAGGCATAGAATAATAAATGAAAATTTTTAGTTTTAAATGAAATAGAATAAGAACCAGAAAAATATTTACAATTCTACTTTAATATTCTGTAAAATATACTATAATTAGCTTTAGAACACTTCATTATTAGTTAATTAGTTTGTTGGCAGAAGGCATTTGGACCATGCCTTTAGTTCAATAATTAACAATATTTTAATGTGTAAATATTTTGTAATTTATTTATTAATAACATAATAGATTAGTTTTAAGATTGAAATATTATACTGTTTTTGGACTAAAATAAAAAAAATACTACTACTGAACACTACTACTACTATATAAATATATATGAATACATATATAAATTTATATGAATACATACATAAATTTATATGTATATATATATAAATATTGTTACGTTATCGCCTGCGTGATTATTCGAATCTCAGGATTTTGAAAAAAATGAAACGAATTATTAGGATTGGAGAAACTATACTTATATATTTGTTGTATTACAAAGAACTAGTATTTATTAGGAGTCAATATCAATTGACGTAATGTTTAAATAATATTTAAACATTTCATTGCTACTCTGATGAAATTCGTAACATTGCCCTCCTCTTAAATCTGTTCGTCCCGAACAAGAATAACCACATCGTTGCAGTAAGGTGCCAGCCGTTCCAGATGCACCACTTTCATTCGAGCTCTATGATGCCCCGACTGTTGAATTCGATAAACACCGTCACAGATCTTCGTTCCATCAAGAACAGGGGGGCTCCAAACAAACATCACAACATCTTCATCAGACACAAATTGCGAACACACACCGTTCTCATTCATGATTTTCAATATTTGCTTTCTTACTAATTGCAGAAATTCTATAAATCCTATATTTATTTACAAATTGCTTATCCTATACTTCTAGCTATTAGGTGGAGATTTTGAGTATCACCATCATCATTAACATTTCAGTTCCTGGTCAGTAGGAGCGGTCTTCTGATAAATCGATGAATTTCATCTAATTGGTTCCGCTTACTTCCAGTGTAGTCACATGTCATCTTGCCGCATAGTGGCGTTATTCCGAATTTCAAGTCCGCTTCGTCTGAGTCACTCTGATAAATCTCCATTTGCAAACAGCTGTCACTGTCATCAATGCTACTTACGTTAGACGCAACAAACTTGTCAATGCATTGAGTATGCCAATCAGGAATGTACTGATCAACAAAAACCGCCCCATCAGATATATCAATATCAGTTGTATAATCCTCATTATTTGTTATATCCGAAACGAACAAGACATCCCTGACATCAGCATCAAATTTACTACCCGTAGCCAACACGTCATCTGTGGTATCCTCATGAAACAAGACATTTCCATTAATTGTCACATTTTCATTATCTATGAGGTCGGCATCAACGTTTAATGGTATATCTTTATAAGATAACGTATCCGCGACCAACAAGCCCTCTGCGATCTCCGCATCGTATTTGATTTCCTGATTAATCCTGAAAACTTTATCAACTGCACTGCCAGCATCGATCCGCATTGGATGGAATATCAACAGCTAACATGTCATCTGCCTTAAATGGTATATTTGCCGGGGAAATGTCATTTGTGCCAATTGCACATGGAATAACAACATCGCATGTGAAATCTACTTCAAATGGAATACCCTCAACATATATAACATATGGGGACTCTTGCTCGATCAAGCAGATGTTAATTTCAACTTATTCCGCAATACCAGAGCCGATTAAGATTAAATCATAACTATCTAAGCCGAAATAGTCTTTCCTCCTTTTCTTTCTTCTCTTTCTTCTGTTTCTTTTTTCCCTATTCATTATTTGAATTAATCTTCTTCTTTCTCTTATCTTCTTTCTTGTCTTCTCTTTCATCCTTCTTTCTTTTCTTCTCTTTCCTCTATTTCTTTTTACCTCCTTTCTTGTCTTCTTTCTTGTCTTACTTCCTGACTTCCCTTTTGTCTTTCCTTTTGCCTTCCTTCTTGTCTTTCTTCCTGCCTTCACTCCAGTTTCCACTTTCCGTACTTTTGCTGTCAAGCAACACATTATACCGGCAGCTTCGTACGTCAAAGCACCGCTAACCGTTACAGAGTATGTCTCCTTTGAGAGCATTACGACCTGACATTTAGTTTTCGGATCACGTATGCCGTCTATTAAAGTGTCGACTTTACTCTTCACCATACTATCACCAGAGCTGCCAATGTAAATCAAGTTACACAACCGTTCAATGTCGGCAGTGTACTCTCCAGGACTCTCGTCAACAGGCGGAGCTCTTGCTTCCAGTACTACCCTGTGTAATGGAGTCATAACGTTACCGTACTTGCGCTCCAATCTATTCATTACAGCTTGGTAGTTTTTATGTTGTTCGGGTGGAATTTGTTTTAAAACTTCTGCCACACTACCTTTTAGTGCCACAATTAATGATTCCGTTTTCTCACCAATATTCCAATTATTTGTTGCAGCCGCTATTTCAAATTTGAGTTTGAACACTTCAAAAGTCTCGCTCCCATCAAAAGTCGGTGCTTGTAGTTTAACGCTACCAGTTTCACGAATGGCTGAAGATGACCCGCTTACCTGCCTACTCTCAGCATGGCTTTCCAATTGAACCGTCTCACCTTTTGAGACCTGGACATTCTGATCAATCGGATCCTTTCTTCTCGAGCACTCTTTTTGGACTTGTTGTAACTCCATCTTTTTTTTTTTTTTTTAAAACATACATTTATTTATTGCATCTTCTCTTAAAATGAGACTAACAATAAGTTGTAAAATCTTATAACTAATTACATAATGTTACAAATTTTTATTTTAATTATACATTGTATAAAATAAAATAAAATAAGTAAACCTTATATCACGAACCTCACTTAGATTAATGGGTTAAATTTCATTAGAGTGAATGTTAGGTGGTTTCTTAAGAAAGTGGTTCAACTTTATCAGATTACTAAAAAGAAAGGTGCGGTTTTTACTTCAAGCTGTTGAATATTAATTAACGGATGGACGGTCAGCTCTTTTTAGACGGGAAGTAATGGATAGAAGTGTGAGATTAACATTTTCTTTCAGCCTTTTATTGTATTTTTTTCTTATATAGTCAAATTCATCTTTAACTAGGGGAATTTGTAAATCTCGGTGGATACTTTCATTCCTTATATACCACGGGGCACCAGAGATTATTCTTAGTATTTTTGACTGAGCTCTTTGTACAATTTCAATATTTGAAGCACTAGCATTACCAAATAGCTGGATACCATAAGTCCATATTGATTTTATGATGCTGTTACACAAGAGTACTTTATACTCTAGGTGCAGGGAAGAACTGCTGTTAATGAGCTAATCAAACTTAGAGGCTTGGAGTTTCATCTAAATTTTTTGGCTTCAATATGTTTACGTCAAGTTAGTCGTCTGTCTAAGTGAATACCTAAGTACGTTTTGTTATCTGCTTGTGGTATGGAAATGTTATTTAGTGAAATTGTTGGAGATATACTCCGATTTAAGGTAAAAGTGACGTGTCAACATTTTAATTCATTAGTTTTAATTCGCCATTTTGACAACCATTTCTCCACCCGAAATAAGTGGAATTGAAGTTGGTTTGAAGCTAACACAGTGTTTTTGTTTCGTCATAAAATTGCCGTATCATCAGCAAACGTTGTGGAGACGATTGAGCTGCTTATTGGGATATCAGATGTGTAAAGTACATACGGGATAGAGAAAAGAACACTTCCTTGTGGAACGCAAGCTTCTTTTAGGAAATTATTAGAAGTATATGATTTACATTTCACTTTAAAGCTTCTATTATGCAGATACGATTCTAAAACTGAGTGGACATTTGCAGGTAATGAACAGTGTATCTTTTATAGGAATCCATTGTGCCATACTTTGTCAAAGGTTTGTTTTACATCGAGAAATACCGCGGAGCAATATTCTCTGAACTCAAATGAGTGTCTTACTTCATTTGTTATATGATTCACTTGCTCAATAGTTCCATGTTTTTCCCTAAAACCAAACTGGTTGGAGGGTATTAGGTTTTGAACGTCAAGGAATGGTTTTAGCTTTAAAAGCAGTGCTCTTTCAAATAGTTTAGAACGGCATGGCAGTAAGATTATTGGCCTGTATGAAGAGGCAAGCGTGAGACCTTTACCTGATTTCTGAATCATAATAATTATGGATGTTTTCCACTCTGTTGGGTAAAAATCAAATTTAATAATACCATTAAAAAGTCTTGTGATAAAGTTTTTATCCTAAAGGGGTAAGTTTTTTTATCATATTGGGTGAGATATTATCATATCCCGGTGCCTTTTTGCAATCTAACTTGTTTGTGATTATTTGAACAAGATAATTGGCCGTGATATGCATGTCAATAGATGGTGCACGTGGATTCTTCATCACTTCGCGCCAAGTTTTTGAGAGTTCCTTATTGGAGAATTGGATTCTATGGGGAAATTTATACCTTTGCTAGCATTCCACAAGGATGAATGGTTTTTGCCATTTGGTCATTGGTTTTGAATATAATTATATTGCCTGATTTTTTTTCCTTACTTAATGCAGATCTAAGTCTCCTTTGGGCTTCTTTAAATAAGTTTTTCGCTGAAGGGGACCTAGATTTTTGCCATTCACGCCTTAATCTACGTTTTTGTAAAACTAAATTCCCTATGTCACTATTTGTAAGTACTTTATTGAATCTGTAAAATTTATTGCCTTTAGGAGTGGAGTTTTCTGCTGCTGAAAGCAGAATTGAGTTTAAAACCGAAGTTGAGACTTACATATTATTTTCTAATTTGTGTGTATGTGTGAATTAATGTACTTTTTGTATTTAAGTCAGTTTGTTCTAGGACCTATAAGGCTATAGGAACAGTTATATAACTGAGGATTATCAAGTAAGCAAAATGTAACTAGAGAGTGGTCAGAAGACAAATCGCAGCTTGTGTATGTTGAGATAACATTTCTGCTTATGCCTTTGGTCACGGCGAAGTTTATTAGGTCTGGTATTTTATTGTTATCGTCAGGCCGATATGTTGGCTGTGCAGGAAAGATTACGTCTAGCGCATTTTTTCTATTTAGAATGAAATTGTAAAGCTATTTACCTTTTGGATTACAGAGCCTTTTAGATTACGTGTGCTTAGAATTGTAGTTTCCTGTTAAAAAGTAATCTGTAAATTGGGTCTCAGTAATATTGAACGAGGGAGCAGTAAATAGCCGACAAAGTTAAATTTTTTCTTTTGTGTATAAGGTATATTGATGTGGTTTGCATATAAGTATGAGCATATGTATCTAGAAAATTGTGTTTTATACGCCTTTTTACCAAAATACCTGTACCACCATATGCTTTTCTATGAGGGTGATTCGTTTTATAGAATAAATAACCAGGAATACACAAAAATTTTTTGTTTGTTAGATGTGTTTCTTAGCAAAGCATTACATCCACACTTTCTCGGGACATAAAATTTGTGAGTTCAAGTTTATGTTGGCTTAAGCCGTTTGCATTCCATGTACAAATTTTTAAAGTACTCATTTATTAGACAAAAACATTTGCGTTAATTGGCTTTGCATTTTGACTATCTCGTTAAGAGTAGTTTGCATGATTGACATGAACTGAGTTAAGCTCTGGGTGAGAGTGGAGATCATCATTTCCAAACTATTACTTTGAACTGGAAGGGCTTGTTGCTTGTCAGATTTAACGACATTAGCATATGAAACACCTGGTGTAACAGGTTTAGAAGTTAAAGGTTGGGGTACTTCAACTAATTTGATGGGGTTGCTTCTTGTAGGTTTACGCAGCGCTTCTTTCTGCAGAGCTAACCTGTGCTTCAGTTCTTTATAAATAGGACAGCCCCTGTAGTTTGCAGTGTGATTTCCATTGTAGTTGCTACATTTTTTGGAGTTGGTATCCTTTAATGCTTTTTTATCACATTCGGAACTATGGTGAAGCTCACCACAAGCTACGCACACTGTATGAAGAGTGCAATATGATTTATAGCCATACTCTTGGCAGTTTGTGCATTG
>NC_051846.1:116912242-116965900 GCF_002237135.1 Teleopsis dalmanni | reverse complement strand
CCCGGAAGATAAACATCTTCTGCTGCACTGTGACTTTCCCTCTTCAAATCATCGTAAGCGGTAACTTCTGTAATGAACATTGAGTTCTCTGATGCAAGAAAAAGGTTTCTGGCAATGAAATTCTTAAAGTCTAACTGAGGCATTGGTTTTCTATTGTTAGAAGCAGCGACGAAGCAATGTAGTTTCCAAACGTTTACTACAGCGCTACCTAAACACTGAGCCCATAATGGCCACCATCACTTTTTGCTTCTATTCCCATTATGACAGTTAGCAATTCTACTGTCATGTAAATCGACGCCGCCCATGTATCGGTAGTAGCTGTTGATAACTTGAGGTTGCGGGATGCCAACCTTTTTGTTTCTCTCTGCTATAACGTTGCACATTTACTTTGGGTTCAATGGAATAATACAGTATGTTGCAATGGATCCTCACAATGGGTCAATAATTCCTTTTCAACAAATGTACCGATTCCCAATTGTTTGTTGTATTTGTCAGTTGCACTGGAGTATGACAGAAAGTGGAAGATACACATACCCACCATCCAAAGAAAGAGTTTATAGCTTATAATCGAAACGTATTGGTTTTACAAGTTCCAATATGAATTTTAGCCAGTTAAATGATCAAAACGCCTGAGTCCATAGCCATACCTTGTCAGACAGTTCATTAAAGCTCTTAATTTGTATAGGGAGTCTGAGTCAAGTTTGCTGTAGACCAGACTAGAATACATAACTATAGGCATTATTAATTGCTTTACTCATGTGCAACGAAGATTCATTGGAGTATATTTAGCTGATATTTGTATACATCTAAGTGATACAATTGATTTCCGAAAAACTTGATTTAGCATTTTACTGATAATTTATAATCAATTGCAGTAAAGCCGATTAAAATTAAAGGCACTTTCTCTATTATAATTTTTTTCCTCGCAGTATTCAGAATAATTGTCTTATCTGTATTAAGCAGCTTGTTATTTACTCAAGGTAAATATTAATTTGATTAGCCATTATAAGTTCACAGAATACTAATAGGCCTGTAATCACAAGTGGACGAAGCGCTAGTCTTTTTTGGAGTTGGAATAATTTTAGCCTTTTTCCACGTTATGGGAAAGGTTGACGTAGTTACACAATGATTAATTATATGTGTAATAGGATAATAACAATATTATGTACGGTAAAGTGAGCTTTAGAAATTTGAAAGGAAGGTCATCCAATCCAATAGCATTAGATTTAATATTCATCAAACTTTTACAGACCATTTCTTCACTAACACCTATAAAATTAAACCTCTCACCAGAAGCACATACATCAGAAATTGGGAATGTCGAAGTGGTATTATTACAATTTACATTTATACACGAAATGAAGTAATCATTTAGTTCATTTGGATTTAGTTCACAATGTGTTGTAATATCTTGCTTTAATTCCAAATGTTTAGTATTTCTCCAGATATTCTTGGTTGGCTGTGTAATGTCAAGCTTAAAATTATAAAACGCCGATTTTGCAATGCTTACTGCCTTCGCGGCTAAATTTCTATCTGATTTAAACCGCATCCAGTTATAAGACGAAGGAAACTTTTTCCATACTGCATGCTTTTTGTTTCTGTAATTTATGTTTCTTATAATCTAAAGGGGTTAGCCAAGGACAGTAAGAACTTTTAATAGTAATCGTCTGCAGCGGAGCAAATCGATAAAAAAAATTGACAAAATACAGTATTAAATTTATCTAACTTATCGTCAGAAGTTGAAAAAATCCAACAATCATTCCAATCAATAGTATTTAGTTTATCAAATAATCTGATAGTATCAATTGATTTAAAATCCCTATAAGAAAAAGAACTAGGACTAGATTTTCTCTTTGGGTTAAAGTCCAATGTAGCAAACAGTAGATCATGATACAAAAGAAATTTGATCGAACAGCAACACTTTATTAGGATCCGATACAGCAACTATATCTAGAAGACTAGGTCGCACACTGTTACAGTATCTAGTTTGTTCAATTTCGTTAATGATACTTACGCCTATCATGGCTAATAAATTTTTTAGTTTCAGAACTTTACTAGAATTCACTAAAAAGTCATAATTAATATCACCAAGTACTGCGATAAAATCATATATATGGTATGTACAACTGAGAGAAGCAAGTCAAATAATGGATCGCATGAGAATCGGTTATGTGGATTGTAGACACAGGAAACTAAAATTTTATTACTGTGACAGCTAATAGACACACAAATAAATTCAAAATCAGATTCATCCGAAGTACATATTAACTGACTACTTAAATAAGATTTGCAATTAATTACAACTCCACTTCCTTTTCTGTTTTTCCTATCGTAGCAATATAAAACATAACCTTTAATAAAAAAATATGAACTACTGATCTCATTATCTAACTGTGGCCGATATGGCAACCGCAAATAGTTTATAACACGCGGAAAGCATGAAGGCAACGTTGTGGCATTATAACCTAAGGATATAATGCCACAACAGAACGCAATTAAGCATCGTTCTTTTTTGCATCCGAACCGGTAACGAGCAAGCACACAATAGTTAAGCTATAGTGGAATTAACAACCCACAATTGGTTACCCTGATCAATGTAAAATCAAAGAGGTAATAAAATAAAACAAGGAAACAAATAAGTCATTTTCACGACTAAATATTGAAGAGATACTCGTACAAAAACAAAATTCGTCTTTTCGACGAAAAATTTTGCACACATAATTTTTTTTAGCCGATTTTTTTAGTATTTGTTGCAAATTATTAGCTATAAATTTTTCGAGCGTTGCGTTTAGGTAATTCTGCAAGTTGTCTATGGATATGTTAAAATTTTTATTAGCTGCAATTAGTGCTGTATCGTCTGCAAAAGTTGCTATCAAACTTTGAGAATCAGAAGGTATCAGGACATCAGCCGTGTATAGCAAGTAGAGTAATAGACCTAATACGCTTCCTTGGGGCACACCAGCTTTCATTTGTTTAAGTTCGGAGATTGAGTCTTTATACTTCACATAAAGGTATCTATTTTGTAGATAGCTATTAAGTATGAGGTAAAGACCTCCATGCCAAACGCTGTCGAAAGCCTTTGCGACATCTAGATATACCGCCGGGGAAAAATGTTTTGCGTCAATATCACTAGTTATTTTATTAACAACTCCGTGAACTTGTTGTATAGTCGAATACTTTTTGCGAAAGCCGAATTGATGGTCAGGTATAAGTTTTTCTTTATGGAGAATCGGTTCTAGTCTTGATAAAATTATTTTTTCAAACAATTTTGACATAACTGGTTATAGGCTAATTGGTCTGTATAATTTTGTTACAGATATGTCCTTATTTGGTTTAGGTATAGTGATTACTTCTACTACTTTCGTTTAAGTATACAATCGCGCTTTCGATTTCGTCTTCAAATTTTAAGGAAATATTTATTGTCAGGTCGGTATTAAGAATATCTCTAAACGTGTCCTAACATATTTTGTTATTATAGATTAATTTTGTCCTTGTGATGTTTAGTTTTGTGTCGCTTTCACATGATAGCATAATTGGAGAGTGATCAGATGATAAGTCAGGAAGTGTACTTACTGTAAGAAATCGTTTATTTATATTTTTGGTCTCGAAGAAGTCAATCACGTAGGTTCACCTGTGCTTAGAATGTCTGCTTTTTTGTCAATGATAGCATTATGTAAATTTTTCCCTTTGCAGTTTGTAATTCTTGAGCCCCACAAAGTATATTTTGCATTAAAGTCTCCACCAACAATGTACCGATTGCCGAGAGTGTTAAGGTAGTTCAGGTATACATCCTTCGAGTTATTGTGTTTCAGAGGGCACTAAATAGCTAATGCTGTTAACTCGCCTTTTGTATCTTGAATATGGACACTTGTAGCTTGAATTTGTTCTGTTTGTTATATACTGGTTATTCGAGCATTGTATATTTTGCTTAATAATTACTGCTGTTCCACCATGGGCCTTGTTGTCGGGATGATTTGTATGACATGTCGAATAGTTAGGGATTTTGATGTCTCTGATACCAGTAGTACATCAATGGAATTGATATTTAAGTATGTTCTCAGTTCTAGTAGTTGTTTGCTGAGACCGTTTGCATTCCAAGCTAAAATTTTTAATTTATTTCTGTCCATCGAGTTTGGTGATTAGAATGGTTAAAATATGTATAACGTTGGCAACTTGCGTCATAAGCTGTTTCATCATTAGCTGGAGTTCGTCAAATTCGGAGTTGTTTGATTCATTGTTTATTGGAATGGGTTGAGTTGGATGCGATTTTATTATTTCGGCGTATGTTTTAGCTGGTTGGATTTGTTGCGTTTGTTGGGTGTTAGTTATTAGGTTCGTAACAGCTTTAGTTGGCAGAGATATTTCGTTATTTTGAGATCTGGTTTTTTGTTGTTTTGCGCGAAGAGCTGGGAATCGTTTGATTTGAAGAGTTTTATAGACTGTACAACCTTTGTAGTTTGCAGTGTGATTCTCTTTACAGAGTGCGCATTTAACGACGTTGTTCTTACCTTTCATGGGACAGTCAATTGTTTTATGTCCTTCGGAGCATTTAACACAGATTGGACTTCTTGTACAAAAATTTTTTGTGTATTCATACTTTTGACAGTTGGTACATTGTGGTATTGTTCTTTTTGGATGGGGAGGTTCAAAATTTATTTTGCAGTGCAGTAGGTCTTTGATATTATGAATTTCCTTGTTATTTACATCTTGTTTAATTTCGATTGTAAATAGGTTTTATGGAGATTTTGTGCGCGGATGTAATATGTTTTTTATATTGCATACTTCATGTCCTAGTTCAGCTAGCTCTAATATAATTTCATTTTTGTTAGCGGAGTGGTGCATACCGCGTAGGAAGATCTTAAACCCCCTTTCTTCTTTTGGCTTATACGTGTAGTTTTTTCTTTAAGAAATTTTACTATGCTAGTGTGATCTGTTGATTCGTACGGCTGAATTTTTATTTCATTGTTTTGTAAAACACGAATTTCATATTTAGTTATTTGTAGAGCATCTAACGTTTTAATTAGGTTGTCTAGCAGCTGTACTTTTTGCATGTAAATGGGTAGTGGTCTTTTATTTATCATTATCAGTTGCTAGGACAGCAAACCTATTTGTAGCTAAGAAATACTCGTTTAATGTGTACTGTTTTTTGTTTTGTTTGTGCTCTTTGGCGCTTATTTCATTGATTTGCTTACCAGGGGAGCTACGAATTCTCTTATTCACTACTGGCGTGTTGAAGCCATTGTTTTTGTTTGTGGTTGCATCTTCAGTTGTGTTTGCAGTTCTGGTGTTAATAATGCAGTTTCTGGTGAGTTTTCCAAATTCTGAATGAGTTTTGATGGTGAATTGTGTTGATGATGGTTTGATTGTTGGAGTTTTATGTGGTACTCTTGCTGCATTTGTTGTTTCTCTATTTGCTGGTTCTGTTGTGGTTGTTTGTGTTGGGTTTGCAGTGGTTTTTCTTGCAGTTGTAGCTGTTAATTTGATTGTAGAAGTGTTGTTTGATTATTATTATTGGATGCTTTTGAGCATAGGACAGCTTGTTGGTGTGTTTTATGCTGTTATTGTTGTTCTTGTTGTGATTGTTGTTCGTGATTTGACTCGCCTCCACCTTTTGGTGGAGTTCGATTGACCGACATTACGTTAAATTAAGCGATTACCAAAATAGGATATGAAATTTGGAAATAAAATTTACTATTATGAACAGTTTAAGGATGACTGATCTTGTGTTATAACACTTTTAATATAATGGTTTGTGTACACACTAATCAAAGAATAGGTTGTATATGCTGTCTCAGCTGAATATTTTAATTTTGTTTAATTACTATAAATAGCTTTTTCAGCAATAAAATAATATATAATAATAGCTGTCTCTATCAGCACTTTTTGTTTTGTTTATATATACACAAAACCGCACTGTTCTTTTGTTTGAATGCTTATTCACTTTTGATTATAAGCTTTAGAAATTAATCTGGTGTCTCTGTCAGCTGTTTGAATTTTTTAATAGAGTTGTGCAAAAAGAAAGAAAGTCAACAAAAATCGAAAAAAGCGCGCGCTATTTTCAAATTAATATTTTATGCACTTTAAACTTTTACTAATTGTTTTTTGCCCAAAAATGATCTATTTTTGTGAATTTGTATTAATAACAAAAGTGATATTTATAAGAGTACTTCTTATTTACTTGTTTTTATACTGTAATTTAAATTTCTTCGAGACCGGTTAAAAAACACATCCGCTCATTACGAAACTTTGACTAGGTCGTTGACGTTAATATTTCCAAATTCGAGCTCGGTGTCGATGAATTGCAGTTCTTAGGTTATCATTTGTCAGCAAATAGCATGAATCCCTCAAATTCGTCAATTCCTTAGAGTTATCAATTATTATCGTAAGTACATTTCATGAGCAGCACAGTTACAAGTACCCCTAAGCAGCCTACTGAGAGAATCCAAGAAGAGAGATAAGACAGAAATAGTCTGGACAGCAGAACTTAGCACATCGTTTGAAAGCTGTGAGTCAGGTATATCAACGTTAACTCAACTAGTATTCTTATCACCAACAGCACCTCTTCGTCTTTCAACCAGCACTGCAATAGGATCAGTTCTATATCAGCGAAACAATGACCAGTGGAAACAAGTAGCCTTCTTCTCCACCAAGCTTAAATCGGCAGAAGTGAATTACAATACCTATGACTGAGAACTCCTAGCAGTTTACGCATATATAAAACATTTTCGTCATCTGCTTGAAAGGCGTCAATTCGTCATCCGCATGACCATAAGCCTTTGACGTTCGCTTTTCAGCAGAAAGCCAACAAGGTATCTCCTCGCCAATTACGCGATCTGAGCTACATAGCAGAATTCACGACCGAGATGGTACATGTATCAGGTAAAGACAACATTATTGCGGACACACACGCGGATCAACTCGATAGCTTTGCCAGAAACTTGCAGCCCTGAGCGGATAAGCAAGCACCAGGAAGATGATGTAGAGCTTAAACAGTTTTTGTCCACAAGCACGAAATTGCAACTAAAGAACTTGCAGTTGCAATCGAACTTGGAGACATAGACATACGTGATGTCACGACGGGCCAGTTAAGACCATTTATACCCAAATTATCACGCAAAGAGGTATTCAACTTAGTGCATTCTTTGGAGCATACAGGTTCCAGGTCCACAGCGCGACAACTAACATCAAAATACGTGTGGCCATCAATGCGAAAGGACATAAAAACATGGTTTCAAGAGTGTCAAGTTTGTCAGCAATCCAAAGTCAATAGGCACAACAGAATGAAGCCAAGCGAATTTACAAAAACTGATCAGCGATTCGACCATGTCCACCTGGATTTAATCACATTACCAAAATGTCGGGGTTATAGGTACGCATTAACCATGATTGACAGGTTTAGCCGATGGCCAGAAGTGACACCATTAAAAGACATGACCGCAGATATAGTAGCAGTAAATTGTAATTTGTATCCTGGTTTGGCGCGCCGAAAGTAATAACAACAGACCAGGTAACACAATACGAAGGAGATCTGTTTCAAGCTTTGACTGAACTGTTAGGAACCAAACTAATCCGCACTACGCCTTATCATCCAGCAGCGAATGGCACGGTAGAGTGATTCCATCGAACGCTAAAAGCAGCACTAAAGGCAAGACCGAAACATACATGGCTTTAATTACTCCCATCAGTTTTTTTAGGGCCACGAATATCAGTGAAGAAAGACATAGGAGCATCTGCGGCAGAGATGATGTATGGTATCAACCTCCGTCTGCCTGGTGAATTCTTTGAACATTAACTCAATCATCTTCGTCAAGGCTTTCTAATCAATCAAATTTCCTAAACAAATTTCGTGAATATTTGCGTGAAATACGACCAACGCCAGCAACACATCATAGCAACAGACCGATGTGTATGAAAATACACAAAGAACTCAACACTTTCTCACACGTTTTCCTGCGTTCAAATTACATCAGAAGACCACTACAACCTGTGCCAACTTTACAATTTACAGATCAATTTTCACAAAAAAATCATATAACCGAACCAATTCAATGTTGATATATTATCAACAACGACTATTATATCTTTATAAGTGCTAATTACTATATTACTAAATATTAAGTGCTAATTACTTTGCGAACATTTAAAAAACTGATTGGTGTCTTATCAAAAATGAATGCAATATGAAGAAAAGAACATTTATGGAGATTTTAAACTTCCTTCTTAAAGAAAATAGCCACTTCATATTTGAAAATAAACTTTACAATTAAACGAAAGCGATGCCAATGGGTTCTCCGATCTCACCTGTTAAATCAGATATTATGATAGCGAATATCTTAGACAAAATGATGGACGAAGTAGCTATAAAACCCAAATTACTTACCAAATACGTAGACGATGTATTTACTGTTATAAGAATTGACAACATGGGGAGTACATTACACACATTAAATAATTTACATACATATATCAAGTTTACTAAAAAAGAAGTTACACTTATAACTCAAGAACGGTTGCACCGATTTTAATTATCTTTGATTTGTTGGATTCGTCTCCGATTTGAATAGCAAAATATATTTTAAAATATTGGAAAAATCCACTAATTTTAACATAAATAATAACTTTATAAATTTCTGTTTCAAGCTGTTGACAGTATGACAGTTTGATTGATACTGATTTTCTTTTTGTATTTTCGTGTGTCATCAATATATCAAATTTCAAATATAATAAATAAATACTGTCATCAATATATGAGCTGTAAATATCGAAATTCTAATTTTTTGTTTCATAGAGAAATTAGGAAATTATTTAAAATACAATTAGGCGTCGAAATATTACGCATGCATTCACTAAAGAACGACGAGAAATCGCACAAGAAAAGAACTACATTAGTATGACTCGATTTCGCGCTTCTCAAACACAAGAGCAAAGAGAGGCAGCCCATAAAACGGCTCGGTTGGCAATGAGTAATCTTCGAGCTTATCACGCAGATCAACAACGAGATCAACTATTGCTTCAACTATTGATTTGTGTCGAGCAGCGTTTCCATACGATTGCGCAAATGATTACAATTTGCATCCTTTTGTTCGCATTGGTCCAATGGAAGTTACTTGCGAACATTTTGAAGCATTAAAGTTTTCTGGAGAATCGCCGGGATTGTGCTGCCTTAATGGCAAAGTGAAATTGCCATTATTGACTCCGCCATCTTAGCCATTGCATTCATTGCTTTGTGGTGAAATACCAGAATCACGACATTTTCTAGCGAACACTCAAAAATACAATGGCTGCTTTCAAATGTTTTTATTCGGGGCAGACATTATCGAAGAACATGGATTTAAACCGATATTCAAGGTAAATTATGTTGAAAGGAGCAAATGTTTATTTTGTTTAAAAGAAAACTTAAATAGTTTAAAAATTTGATCAAATGTGGAATGTAGGTGAAAAAGTTTTGTTATATTCCTGTATTTGTGTATTTGTTTTAATTATATATTAATATCCTAATAAACTATTGAACATAATAAATTTTTTTATTTATTTTATTACGTTAATAAATTTTTAAATTTAGTTTACCTAAAATTTAATATAACATTCATTGACTGTTACGCGGCACGAAGTTCAGCTAGTTTTGTGATATAAATAATTTTGTATAAAAATTAAAATATAATGAAATACATCACATAATTTAATAAGTGTAATTTTTTATTTAAGAAAACATTTATACTTTTATGTGCTAAATAAGTGACCTAAGCCCAGTAACAATAAGAAACTAATGCAATATTGGTCTTAATAATAATTTAATAATATACAAATACTTTATTTCAAATTAAATTCATTTAATTAATACTAAAATAAAATTTACTTTATAGACTGTGAACAAATAACAATAAAAAATATGTGAATAAATATTAAAAAAATCAAATTACATGGCATTTTTATTTGACATTAGTTCTGTTAAAGGGATATAATTACATTGGTAGTGCGACATACAACAATTCGACCCTTTTTCAACCCACACACTCTTGTTCTGCGATCATAAGCCGAAATTGTGTTGGACCGTATGAAATACGACAGGTTTCAGTGGTCATTCCCGGTGTAGTCCTCTAAGACTTTTCATTGGGTCAGCTTACTAGCTATTCTTTCCGATATAAGTGTGATATCTTGACATCCTTACTTACTAGAGTTTGGATCATCACCGTACTTGTGACTATAAGACCTAGCCTGGCAACTATTTCTAAAACTCGCCTTCCCTTTAAGCTTGTAGTTTCATTACCCCATTTTATTGTCCTGGAGTTAAAGTAGCTACCTAGACACGATTATTTAGAAATGTTTGCATATCATCACTGGATACAAATTGCAGCTCATTAGCGTCACTCCGTCACATTTTGCGTAAACAAAACCATCTCCTGTTTCACTATTAGTGATTTGTGTTTTACTACTTGTGCCGCTACCCCGATTGCTACAGTTGTTGTGTTGTCTTCTATCCAGGTTCCGTTTTCATTTTTTCTTTACTGCTTGCTTATTTTCACGAGGTCGATTCACCACTTAATAACTATTTGCGCTAGAAGAGCGTCAGATACTTTATTTCCGTGCTTGAAGTATTTTCATTCAGAGCCATTAAAATTTTTTTTGTGTCGGGCATCTAGTTGATTCAGGAATATTGCTCTAAGCCCTTCATTTAGGCGTAGACAGTATTTCGGCGGTTTTGTGTATTCTTTCTTTCGTGCTCATTCTCACTGCGTCGTATGCGTAATCCTTGTGATTTTCTGTCTGTGCAATTTACTTTTACATAACCGACACCACAACACTTGAAACACCGTTTTAACTCGACCTGCTTTGGTGACGTGTATCTTCATCTCTGTTATCGGGTTTTGGGTTGCTAACTGGATAGCGGATAGACAATCCTATTCGTGGTTCTCAATCGTGGGTTGCGGACTTATGTCTTTTATTGTCGCCATTTCCTTTAGCGTTTCATTTATGGATTCGTAAATCACCTCTTTCTTTTCGACTTTTGCGACTTCAAGTAACACTTCACAAGCAGAAGTCTTGTAAATGGGGTAGATCGCGATATTTGATTCTGTAATTTTACGTTGTTCATTAACGATTTAAGGATATCTGTGTAACTTCTGCCTTCTACTGATTTTATGAGCACCTCTTCAGATTTAACATAAAGCCACTCTGCTCTTCGGTCTTGTGCTTTTTCATTATGCAACTTTCTTAGCAGTATTTCTACATTGTCGGCCTTTTAATTGCCTTTTTAGGCCATTAGCGTCTTTGTTTTTGTTACTATATAATATGAGTACTGATGTGATGAGTTTTTTTCCCAGTAGTTTGCGTTACTGGACCAGTTGTTGCTCGCTCCTGCCGTTATTCGGTAACAGAAAATTCTGATTTAAGTAGTTATAAGAAAAGAGGACCAGGCTACCCTAGCCTGGTGCACAAGAGCTCTGTTTTGGTTTGGAATTCTACGTGTGGTACCCGCGAATTGTGATCTAAAAAAAAAAGAAAAGTTTTTGGCGAATAGTAGTAATGCCTTATGGCATAGTTATTCAAAAACATTAATAACATTCTAGAACATAAAATGTGTATAAAATAAAAGAAATATAAAGTACAAACATATATAAAATATAAATATATATTACTCACAAAAGTCGAACTTAAAAACAAGTAAAAATTAAAATAATCGATTTAATATTGAAGACAGCGAATTATAAAATTCAGTGAATCCGTAATGTGAAATATAAAACAATATAATACGTTAAAACTATAACAAAGCAAGCATCGACAAACAGTAACAATTACAATAAAATAATCAACTTGCATATTTAAAACAATTTCGGTTTTTCTAGAGTTTAAAACGTTTTAACACTCGGTACGTGTTAAAACCAAATACACCCGTTCACAGATACATTCGTCTACAAAAGTTACTCAACAGAGTGCATTGTTATTTTTTCTGCAATTTTGTTAAAAATACAACCTATCGCACTTCTCCCACCGACAATTAGTACAGCGATATCTTCGACACCTGCCTTCCTTGCAGCAGCAAAAGACTCCAGCCACTCCTCCTGCGTTTTCTGTCTACTGGAGCGGTTCTAGACATTTTTGTTGCCTACGAATAAACAACCTTTTTTTTTCAACGGACTTCTGAATCATATTTTTTTTATATTAGTTGAATTATATTATATGTATTGTGTTTTTTTATTAATTATACATATCAATAGAGCATGTTAGTTTAGTATATCTTATCAAGTTAAGTCCAGCTTTCTGAATCATATTTTTTCTTTTTTGTATATTAGTATTATATTATATGAATTATAAATTAGAAAAGCTAAGTCCACCTTCCTGAATTATATATATGTTTATTAGTTATATCTAGATAAATATAGCACGTTGGTTTTGTTCCTCTCTTTGTGAATATTTATATTGTAGAAAATACGAAATTATTGATTTTCCTAGACAAATATAGCTAGATACAGCTATATTGAAGTGGTAACGTTATCACAACAAATGCGGTGAGAACTTGTTTTTTTTCCTTACCGAAGGGAAATAAAAGTTGAGGTACATTACGAGTCAGAACTTCTTATTGATTCTAAACATACATTTATAGGTTTTCTTTTTAAAAAAAACTTTATTTATAATCTACTGAATTTATAATAAGTTGTAGTTTTTTTTATTATAGTAATTTCTTTGTAAGATTTTTTAATTGTAAATAACAAATTGTGTGAATAAATTTAAAATTAACAAGCTAAATTAATAGCAATCCCTAAGCCAGTTTTTTTTAAATCTTGTACTGTACCCTGAATATCCTAAGTATATCTTAGCCGTTGAAAAGGCAGGGAAAAGGTCGTTACAATTTAATCGCAACATTCCTCTTCTTAAGCACAGCAGTTTTCATTTTGTTGAAAATGATTTTACATGTCTCTAGTGACTCCGTTTCGTCATTCCTTCACTTTTTTATGTACTCGTTCCTAAGTGAGAATGGCACATCAGTTATCTTGGCACTTCAGATGTCCCCATGTCCATCACAAACTTTCATTAGCTATTTTATTTGGATCCAAACTCTTTGCTGCTTATCATGGTGTAATTGTTGAACATGAGAGAAATCCACCGTTGGCGCAACTACCTTCTCTTAGAACAGTGCACTCGCCTGTATCCGTCGATGGTGCACAGCTGTTTAGCCACTCTTTATGCACTTGGATATCCCTCGTTGTTTCCAAGATTTATGTATACTTTCAATATGCGTCCTCAGACGGCTGGCTAGATTTTAGTCTTCCACGGTAATATCCTAACCCAAAACCCACTAGTTGAAAAAATGAAATTTATTTATTTGCCAAAGACATTTAATACTTTCATTTGTGAATAAAAAAATTATAAAATAATTTATTAATGGGCTAATTGGTCAATTTAATTCAACAGTCCAAATATTGGAACAATTATTTTTAATAAAATATAAACTATTTTTAAATATAAATAATAAATTATTGTGTTTTTATTTCTATTTAAATTGACCAATTAGCCCGTTAATAAATTATTACCAAAGACATTTATTAATCATACTCACTTTTCTGGCTCCACAGCTCATCCAAATAAAGACGCACTTTTATTTCTTTAAAATATTAGTTTTTATTTACTAGAGCTTCTAAAATTGCTGATGCTATTTCTGCTACTACTGCTGCCGTAGTCGCAGTTGATTTGACTGCTGCTGTTATATTGCTCGTGCTGACGGCATTGCTGCTGTTAATTTATTTGAGCCACCAATTGTATAGTTGCCAACAATTTTGTGAATTTTATTTGTTATGTATTCTGACATGTACATTGTTAACAATAAGTAAAATGCACTGCCGTCACATAAAGTTTCTCATCATTTGTTATAATTCTGATTCGGCATTTGAGTCTTAATATGCATACTAAAAACTAAATTGCAATTTTATTGATAAATGAACACTTAATTGTATATTTTAGTTAATATATTCCATGAAATTTTATATGAAAATAACTTGTAAATAATTTTCGTTAACAACAATCACAATTGTCGAAAAATACTTCACCACCCGCAGCGGACAACTTTGCAGATGCACTCTTCAATAAATTTTTTTAGACTCCCCCGTTCTAGATTTACCACATTGATTATGTGCTTAATATGTGCTTAATACATGATGGGAAATTTCCATTATTTTACTGCAATTACGCAGAAAATAGAAAGTAAAATATTGACCTAGTAACCTGTTGGTAACTGCCAATATTTGACAAAAATGCAATTCTGCATAACATAAATGTTGAGGCTGAACTCAATAATATTTAGTTACAATGCTTCCGCGTTGTTTGGTGGTCATAGTGGTCATAACATAGTTAACAACAAAAGCTTGTGATCTTGTTGACTACTTGTTTTGATTGCACTGACAATATTTAGCGCTTAAAATAGCAGTAAGAACTAGACATAGTCAAATAATTAGCAAGAAGTAACTTAATTTATTTATTGGTTTTTTGTCAACCAATTATTATCACATCTATTTATTGTTCTTTTGTACACTACTTATTGCACTTACTTTGAGTGCACTTAAAATGTTTTGACCTACCATTTTATAGTTATACCTTGTGATCAAAAAAAACGATAATTTTAATTTTTTGAATTCCTGTGCTTATCCAATCGGTAAATTTTTTTTATTTCCAAGCTGGCAATATACATTCTGTCAAAGTTTAACGCATATCGTACGATTAGTTTTTGTTTGGCATCTATACAAATAAGTCGAAAAATTTTCGTGTGGCGATTTTTACCTTATGGCCTCTATGGTCTCAAAACGCGTTCCTCGCAATGGCAATTTGAGTCGGGAGAAAAGGAAAAAGTCACAAGAGGCCATATCTGGAGAGTACGGTACTTGGTTGATGATATTGGTGGAGTTTTTGGCCAAAAACTGCGGCTTTTTGAATGAAATTCAGTTTTTTTGCCACCAGCCGAGAAGCGACGCGTTGCAAACCCAAAACATCAGTTAAAATGTGTTCAGCCGATCCGTATGAGATGCCCAACACTACAATCAATCGGTTCACAACGATTTTGTTTTCTTCAGTAACAGAAGTTGTTGGGCGGCCAGGGATCTCATCGTCGTCCAAGCTTGTACAACCGTCTTTGAACCATTTAAACCATTCGTATACTCGTGGTTGCGACACTCACAAATCACGTAAGGCCTTTTTTAACATTTTTTAACAGTTTCGGCACACATGAATCCATTTGCAACACAAAATTTGATGCCCGCACGTTGTTCTAATTTTTGATCCATAATAAAAATCGCCACACGCAAATTTTTCGACTTTTTGTATAGACGCCAAACAAAAACTAATTGTACAATATGCGTTAAACTTTGACAGAATGCGTATAATAGTGTTGCCAGCGTGAAAATAAAAAATTTACCGATTGGATAAGCGCGGGAATTCAAAAATAGGCCTCTCGTTCTTTTTTGATCAGAAGGTATATATAAGATTTTTATTATTTTGATGATTTCATATAGTATTTATTTAAATATATATATTAATTATAAAATATGCTATATCATTTAAAGGTTATCGTTGTTTAAGAGCGGTGGGATTTCTTAGCGGACTCTTAGTTGGTGTTAAGCTATCTTGTGTTCTGCAAAGTAATCAAATTATATTAATTGGAAAACGAGCCGATTCTGCACTAGCAATAGTTGCAGGTCTCACAGGAGCTATAATAGGATCTACGTACCCTGTAGCATCTATACTTGTTAGTGCATTTGCTGGAGCAATGGTTGCAGGAGCTTGTATGGCTGTTTGTGTTGCTACAATGACTGAAAATGTGTTTGGTGTAAGTGTTTGTATATATAATAAAACATGTTCAACAACTTTATCAATAATATGTTTGCAGTATAGAGAACTTTACGTAGCAATAATAGGAGGTGCTGTTATATCGTCTGTTCTTACATTTTGCTGTGTTAAATATGTAACCATAGTTACCTCTAGTATAGTCGGGACCTTCATGGTTATTGCGTCCGTTGATTATTTTATACACGGTTCGAAAACTCTCAATTGGGTCAGATTAAAGCATTAAAATAATAATTTAAATTCAAAATTATCTATAAATACTATATTTTAGATTTTAAATATGAAACCTCATCCTTCTCCACCACCATGTTATGGTGGTATTCTAATATTTATCTGGCCATTTGTTAGTATAATAAGCATTATGATTCAATGCTTTATCACAGCCTGGGGTGTTGATCATCGTAAACGTGCTTATCATAAAATGGCTTCACGATGTGGACGTACAAATTCTCGACCACGTGAAACACGCGAAGAAGCAAAGCAACGAAAGTTTCGTTACCTGTATCAAGTACGGACAGCAAGGGGTGATATTATTTCACAGGTAAATTTTTAACATTTGTTACAGTAAAAAATTAAAAAAAATGTTAATATTTATACAATTAGAATTTTGTTTCTGTACTACAAAAAAGAATACAGCATGGCGGCATGGATACACCTTCAGAACGATCGATCAAAACAAGTTCCAATGAACGGACTTTTCGCAGTGATCGAACACATTTCACAACCATCGCACCAGATTCTGATATATGTGATAAAATTCAAATTGTCCGTGATCTAGGATAACAAATATATGTGAATTAAAAGTTTATAACATACATGTAATTGAAATAGCTGTATTCGAGATAATTAACTTATTTTATATTTTTATTTGGTCTAATTTAAATACTTATTTAGAATATAAAACGACATACAAAAAAATTATGGAAATAGAACAATATTATTTATAAAAAAATAAAGTTATATAATATAATAAACGAGTATACCAAAGAGTTGGCATAGTTGGCCACAATGACAGCGCATCAAATGACCTTTGTACCATAATTTTTTTTTTTATTTTTATTTTTTTATAAAAACATCCTTTTATTGGATATGAGTAGTACAATCTTAACTATTAGAAAATTTATTACTATTGCTGAATTGTACTTAATATATATTAAGTAATATAAATATTAAGTAATATGTGTACGGGTTTACTGAACCAGTGTTCAGCTCAAATAGTTTATAATACAATGTTTTATAACTTATAATACTATGTTTAAATATTTATAATACAAATAATAATACTATAATTATAATACAATATTATCTATGAAAACTCATGAGATATAGTTCGCTTTAGTCTTCTCAGTTCATTGGTAATATTCAGCAGTTGAATAGCTTCTATATTGATGTGATTGAGTAATCATTTTTCATGCCCAGCAGCTACTTTTTGTATGGTTTTTTTGACTGTTGAAACTTTCAAGTCTTTATGTATTTCTTGGTTTGTTACATATCGATAAGCATTTGTAATCATCCTTAAACATTTGTTTTGACTTCGCTGTATGATGTCTCGGTTCGATTGTTTCGTACAGCCCCATAGCTTGATGTCATACATCCAAATCGGTTTCACGATAGATAGATAAATCAGTCTTTTACAATATAAATTAAGTTAAGAATGATGTCCAATTAGTCAATACATTTGTCGATATTTGTACTTGATTTGGTCGGATTTCTGTTTGACATGATGTTTCCAATTAAGTTTATTATCAAGATGTAACCCAAGGTATTTTGCTGACTTTGCCTGCGAAACTTGTATGCCATTTAAATATGTATACAAATTGTTAATTGTACGCCGCAATGAGAATGTTACATGAGTGGATTTATTTTGGTTTAGTTTAACTTTACGGTCAGCGGTCCAAAGGCTGATATAGTGCAGCGCTGCCTGTAGTTTATTTGTGGCTGCTTCTTGTGTGTTTTCATATGCCATTACTACAATATCATCGGTGAACGTACCGATGAATGTGTCTCGAGTTGTAGGTATGTCAGCAGTGTAGAGAATATAGAGAATAGGACCTAGTACACTATCCTGTGAAACTCCAGCTCTGATAGGATATATGTCCGAATGTTCTTCTTCATATGTTACCCTGAATGTTCTTATCGGTAAGTATGACTCAAGAAGTTGGCAATAATTAGCCGGTAGTATTTTCTTCATCTTATATAGAAAACCTTTGTGCCATACACGATCAAATGCTTGAGATACGTCAATAAACACTGCAGGACAGTATTTCTTTTCCTCAAATGCTTTTTCAATTGTTTTAGATACTCGATGAACTTGATCAATAGTCGAGTGCTTATTCCTAAATCCAAACTGAAAGTCAGATATGTTGATCATAGGCTTAAGACGTCTAAGTAATAACTTCTAGAATTGTTATGAAATTGTTGGTAACAGAGATATCGGTCGATAAGAGTTAACCTGTTCTAGTGGTTTATCTGGTTTTTTATCATGATAATTTTGCTATTTTTAAACATTTCGGTACGTATTGTAACCGAAGACAGGCGTTTAATAAATATGTCATCATGACAATTGATTTGCGTGATAACTCTTTAAACAGGGCCTGCTTTTTTTAGATTGAGGTTATTATCAATTTCTTGTGCTATTTCTATAGAAGTTATTGATTTGATAGTTGACGATGGTTGATATACAGGTGTAATATTGACATCAGATAGAATGTCATGCAGTTGAAATACCGCGGCAAGATGTTAGGCAACCATTTCTGCTTTCTCATCATTTTTTCTGACCCATTGTCCTACTGCATTTTTGATTGGTGCCACCTGAAGGAACGGGCGCTTGAGGCGACGAGTTGCCTTCCATAATGAATAATCTTTATCTGCTTCGGTTCCCAGTCCACTTAGGTATTGCTCGAAACTTATTTGTTTATAATTTGTAATTAGCTGATTAACAGAATTGCTTAGCCGATTAAATATTGTTTTATCAATTGGATTTCTGGTTCTATGCCATGTACGTCTTGTTTTCCTTCTTTCCTTGATTAAATCCCTGATCTTAACTGGATATATAATACAGCTTCTTGTTCAAAATGTTCTTTTGGAACAAGCATCTGCGGCTGTGTATGCTTCTCAAGGTCTGCTTTAGTGAACAATGTTCGACATTGTAGTGTTCTCCAATAATGAATCTTGGCCCAAGGTTTTTGAATATGGTTAAGTATTGCTTTTTGCTAATGGTATGACGTGGCGGACAGCATACAGCTTCAATATTTAATTGAGCTCCGTTGTGTTGAATTGCAATAACTGTTTGTATATAATGCACTTTTATTTCATCCTTTTGATAATGCTGTATATATTCTTTAATAAATAGAGCAGTACTTCCACGGGCTCTGCCGCTTGGGTGTGTAGTCCAGTAGGCGCAATAACCCATAATATTAGTATGATTTAATTGCGAAAAGTGGGTTTCGGATATCAAAGCAATATCTATATTATTTATTTTCAAGAATAATTCTTGCTCATGAGGTCTTTGATTGAGCCCGTTTGCATTCCATGTCATTTGATTGATTATTCATGGTGAATCGTTTCAATTTTCTTGGTTGGTGGGGACTGGCTTTCTAGCTTGTTCACCCTTTCATTTAACTTGTTAATGCTATTTTGTATTGTTTTAAGCAATACCATTATATCGGCATTAGTTGGCTCATTATCATTTATTGTTGCAGTTTGTGTTTTCATCGCTTTTGTGCCTCCATAGACATTTTAGCAGTCTGTGCATAACTTAATGGAGGGTTTGCACAATTTTGATGATCTTGCAACTTAACAGATTGTACTTTGCGTCGTTGGACAAGTTTAGGTTTGATAGGCTGTTGTGCTTTTAATTTCTTTTGGTATACTGAGCAAGCTTTATAATTAGCTGTGTGTCCCTTTTTATGATTTAGTGCGCACGTAACTTCATTGTTACGCGGTTTTTGATATTGCTAACAGTCAGTACATTGTGGAATACTTATTACTTTTTTGTGTGGTTCTATTTTCACTTTGCAGTGTAGTAGATCATGAATTTCGAACACAGTTTTGTTCTTTTAGTTTTGTTTGAATCTACGAAGTGTAGTGAAAATGATTTGTAATTTTTTATTCCGTTGTTTGTTATTTTTTTTAACGTTTTGAACTCTTATCACATCATGATCAAGATTATTAATGGCGGCAACCATTTCCTGAGTGTCTATGGTAGCTGGAACTACTCTTATTACAAATCTGTACGCGTTTTCATTGATAGGTGTGATATTCTATATCATGGAAATTTCCATTATGATTTTCGGATTCTATATGAATCACATTTTTGATTTGGCGATAGTCGGCCTCATTTTGACAAGTGATCTTGATATCACTGTTGGATAAAGCCTTAAACTGAACCATTCCATTTATTTTTTTACATTACTCACGTTAATAGGACGTGGCATGGGGATCTTGGTTTCTTTTTGATGTTTGGCTGATCTTTTTTTACCTCTGGCTTGGTTAAGGGGGATAGTGTATCATCACTTCTCTTACGCTTTTCTTTTCTGACTGTTCTTTTATTTATAACTTTTGTGAACTCTTTTTTCCAGTTCACTTTCATCTGAGCAATATTCTTCTTCCGCTTCTGATTCAGTATCAAATGGTAGCAGTGGTTGCTACTTGTTGTTTTAACATAGCATTTTCATTGCTTAAATTCGCATTTAGTTTTTCTTGTTTTTGACACAATATTTTTAAATCCTTAATCTGCTTATTTGAAAGTTTGAATTCTTCTAAGTTTGCCATGATTTATTTGTTTTTTCACATATTTCAGTGAAGACTTTTGATAAATGTTTTTTCGTTTTTTGTTTTTTGATTATTACACTTTATAATATTAAAAGCTTTTATATTATTAATCACTTATAGAATTTACAACACTATTAGTGGTTTGTGTACAAGCTATAGAAAATGTTTATGGTTTGTGCACAAGCTAAAAAATTCTATGATTATATAGTTATGTTAGGTGTCTCTATCAGCTGAATATTTAAGATTTTGTTTTAGCTGATAAGTGATTACACTATATGCTATAAGAGCAGATATAATATTATTATTATTATTTAAAATAGGCTATTTGTGCACCCGGACCTAAAAGATCTATTGTGCGCCAGATATAATATATTTGAAAGATTACTGAACTGTCTTCAGCAGTTATATTTATTGTTTCACTTTCAAATGCACTGATTTAAGTTCCACAACAAGGCAAATCCTGACAAAAGCGCCAAGTTATTTTTGTAAATCAAACAAATGTTGTTTACACAAAAGTTTTCACCTATGATTGTGTTTTCAACTTATCGTTTTATTTAATTATTGTTACTTATTTTTGTAAATCTGTAAGACTTTGTACACTCCACATTCGTAAATGAAGTGCTGTATCACGAGCACTTCAAACACACGTCTACTTGCGTTGAACGTATTATACAGATTTTTTTTTATTTAATTTAAATTTATTATGTATTCTGTCAAATAAAGTTGTGACATTTTACAATCATTTGATAATTAAGATTTAAGACCTCATAATTTTCAATTTAGGTAGGTTTCCCTGTGGAGAGCTACTTTTTTTTTTTTTGAAACAAATATTTTAGTTTTAGATTAGAATCGTTGGGGAATTTCGATGTTAGATGTTGTGGCTGTTCTCCATAGTTGAATACCATAGGTCCATACTCGTTTTAGCCCATTTTTGTATAAATAAGTTTATTTTTTAGCGACAATAAAGATTTTTTATTCAGTAGCCAAAACATTTTTAGGTATTGAACCCCAAGGAATTTTCTTTTGTTAAAAATATGTATTTTCCATGTCGGACGTGTATCCAAATGCATGCCCAGATATTTTGCGCTGTTTGCGGATTGCGGATTTATTATATTAAGTTTAATTTCGGGGTAGTTATCTTTTTTTTATTGTAAGTGTGACATGAGTAGATTTTGTTTCTATGCTTCAACCATTTTAATATATGATTAAGACCAGCTTCTAGTTTAAAAGAGGCTACAGAGAGATTGCTTGCACCCGCCAGGATACCTGTGTCAGCTATATGCAAATGTATCAGTTAGAATTCCTGCCGTCTTCGGTAAATCGTATGTGAAGAGCAGATAAAGGATTGGACCGAGAACACTGCCTTGTGGTACTCCAGCTTTAATATCATATGAAGGAGACATTTCATTCTCGCTATTGCCATAAGAGTATTTTCAATAGATACAAATAATAAACGTATAATAGTTTAGTGGTAAGAAACTTTTTACAGGATTGCTTAAACTAATATAAAACATGCTAGATTATAACAGTATTTTTTCAACAATGAGTTTGCTCAATCGTTGAAGGTTTTCTTTTGAATCCAAACTGGTGATTCGGAATTATTCGTTTCGACTCAATTATCGGCATAAGACGTTTTAAGAATAATATCTCAAGCATTTGTGAGAGAATGGAAAGGAGACTTACTGGACGATAAAATTTAACGTCTTCAGCTGGTTTTCCTGGTTTTAGTGTCATCTTTATTTCGCAACTTTTCATTGAGCTGGAATGCAGTTTTTGAACAAGAACACGTTTAAAATATGGGTAATAAATATTAAAGCAATATCTGGAAGTTTTTTTAAGGATTTCATCAATTATGCGGTATGAACCAGGTGCTTTTGGATTTTTAAGAGATTTAATGGTAGAAAATATTTCTCGTTCCTTAAATTTTTCAATTGGTAACTCCATTTGGTTAGTTTCTCCAAGAAATTTGAAACATTAACTTCTATAGCTGGATCACTATCCACATTATGTAGAGTAAAAACGTTCTTTAAATGGCTTGCAAAAAGTACAATATTGTGCAATATTGTTTTATATGAAATCCAATTTGTTCGTTTATTGTATAACTGACATTTTTGGATCTTGTTTTGAAGGTCTTTATCTGTAGTGACAATCACTGGTGAATGATCCGATGGTAACTCTAAGCTGGTCTTGCACTTCACATGTTCATAAAGGAAATCTTTGGTAATACAGAAATCAATAAGATCAAGAATTTTTGTTGTATCTGTTGGCCCGTATGTGGGCTTTCCTGTAGAAAAAACATTAAGATTCAAGAGTCTCATTTCCTTGTGTAATTCATGTCCCTTTATTGTAGTTAGTCGGGATGCCCAGAATATAGAATATATTATTTGCATTATAATCGTCACCAGTTATAAATCGATTCCCTAATGTTAAAAAAAATGTATGTAGGTTTCATGTTTTACACTATGTTTTGATGGGCTATATATGGCAGACATAAGAATAGGTTCGACTGAGTCCTCGATCATAATATTTGTGGCTTGAATTTCATCGGTACTATAGTAAATCACAATTGAATTGTGGTGCCTCGACTATTGAGTAGGCTTTTAATGTTGTAGATATCTTTATTATTTAGTTTTTGTTCTATTTCTTCAACGAACATTGGAAGGGATCTTTTTGTTTGGCGATGTTTCATATTCCAAATGTTTGTAGTGTAGTGCAAAAATATGTATTTTGTGATGTAGCATTACATGCATTCATTTCATAATGAAGTTAGTGCCGGTAATGTGATATACTTAATTTACGTTATGCACCAAACTGCTATCGTGGGAATATGCTTATTATGCATATTCGACCAATTTGTAAACACAGCTTAATATATAAAATATAAATAAAGTAAAAGTCAGTCTAATGTTGACAGACGACGATAACAAACTTGTTTCCATTAAAGAACAACGTTAGAGTAGCAGCATGTTAAAATTCTTCTAGTATTGGTACGTATAGAATTCCATGTTCTTACTTTCAAATTGTTTGACGATTTTTACGTAAATTTCCGGTGTACCGGGCTGTATTCGAACACGAGTATTTGAAATAACTCTTATTTTATACTTATTATTCGCAATTTCGTTAAGCAAATTTAAGAGTGAGCTGACTCCTGGTAGGAGTCACTGTCTCAATTTTGTTCATTAATTTTATGATCACTTTATTCGTTTTATCAATAAAAAAACATTAAATGTTTTTTGCGCACATTTCTCTTTGACTATACATATATATCAGCGGTGCCGCGTGCCCTATCTGGAAGGGTTTGCGACCCTTCTACAATGTTGTATTTATATGTACCTCTTAAATTAAGAATGATAAATCGAAATATACCTATGAGATGTTTTATTAATACGAGTAATAACTATATTAAATTAGGTAACAATATATTCACAATATAATATTAACAAGATAACCTATTAAACAAATGAAATTAATAATTTATATATAAGTTTATTAGGCACCATAAAGGGAAGCGATGTGCAATTTAATGGCTGATCTTTTGAAATGCCGCCTCACACCTATCACTTCCAATCTCCTCATTTCGCCTGCAAGTGGTGGTGTTGCTAACCCTAACAGAGAAACTTCAGTGGAAAGGAAGGTAACAGAAGAAATGAGGTGAGAAAACCTGGTCTGAGGCTGGCGACCTCTTATCAGTTATAAAATCTATTGCTACGAATCCAACAATACTGCCTTGGAAAAGAATACCCTCTAGATATCGACCTACGCAACGTTTAAAAGACAACGATTTTAAATCAGCAACATGGAATATTTTGACTATGCTTCAACCCGATAAAATGGCAGAAATAGCTGACGAACTCAGAACGTATGGCATTACAGTAGCGTGTCTACAAGAAATAAGGTGGAAGGGGCAAGGCGAAATCAAGAAACGAGATTATAGCATTTTCTGCAGCGGCGCTGAAATTCAAGGTCACACAGGCACAGGTGTTTACGTCAACAAAAAAAACGCGAAAGAGTGTAATGGTAAATTCCAAAATATATCAATTTTGTCGGTCTATGCGCCCACAGAAGAAAGTGAAGATAAGAACAAGGATGAATTCTACGATAAAATTTCAAATGTATGCAGTAAAATAAACAAGTATGATATTAAAATACTTGGTGGCGACTACAACGCAAAGATCGGAAAGGAACAATCAATAATATAACTAGTCGCAGGAAAACATTCGCTTCATGAACATACAAACGATAATGGTCTACGTCTATGTAACTTTGCCGAATCCCAAGGACTATTTATAAGTAATACATCCTTTCAGCACAAGTGTACACATAAACAAACATGGAGAATAACAGGACAAAATGATGCCAATCAAATTGAACACATATTAGTAGATAAGAGACATATGTCTTCAGTTATTGACGTACGATCTTACCGGGGTCCAAATTGTGACTCACTATATGATCACTATATGTTTGTTGCGCGTATTCGTCAAAGGGTATTGGCTAAAATCGCAAAAAAAGAATACAATAAGAAACATTGGAACGTCGAGGCCGCCATAATAAACAAATCTGTAAGAGCCACTTACCAGGAAAAAATTGTAAATAAACTAGAAGAAAATAATGATACGATAAGAGAACCAGACGTAACAATAAGCTGGCAGGACATTAAACAGGCCGTATTTAGCGCAGCAAACGAAACTATTGGCCAAAAAACTCACTCCATCAATGAATGGTTTGATTCACAATGCAGAGAAATTATCAAAGCAAAAAACGATGCTAGAAAAATATACATTGAAAATGGCACCGACAGAATTTGCTTAAATATCAAGAAAAAAGGAAAGAAGCCAAAAAAAGAATACGAAGAAAGAAAAAAGATTTTCTGAGAAAAGAACTCGAAAGCATTGAACAAGATTTTCCAACAAACCAAACAAGATCAATGTATCGCAGAATACGAAAACATACACGCATATTCCAACCGCACTTGACAGCTTGTAAAAATAAAAATGGTGAATTGATCAGTGATGGTAAAGAAGTTTTAAATATTTGGAAAAACCATTTTAGCGATCTGCTGAATAGCAATGAAGTCGAAGTCCCTAGTGATACCGAATGGACAGTAGAAAATATACTAGAGAAACCCATATTTTAGGACACGAAACGAGCAACAGAGAAGTTTAAATCGTGTGGAGAAGATTCTATAAACGTTGAACTGATCAAATATGCCGGAGAAGAACTTCACAAGCAGATACATGAATTAATACTTCAAATCTGGAGAACAGAAAAAATGCCAAAAGAATGGTATACAAGCTTTATAGTTCCTATCTATAGAAAAAGCGACAAAACGAGCTGTGCTAACTACAGAGGTATATCTCTTCTTAATGTTTGGTATAAAAAATTTTCGAACATATTGTATGAAAAACTAAACATGTACGCAGAAGAAATACTGAGAAATTATCAATGTGGTTTTAGAACCGGTCGCTCAACAACAAACCAATGCTTCGTTATGTCACAAATTTTCGAGAAGAACTCATAAGTTCAACATTAACATACATTGTTTATTTATAGATTTTAAACAAATTTTCGATAAGCTCAACAGAAAATATATTAATTACTATTTAAAAAAACTTGGTATACCGTAAAAATATATCAACTTAATTAATATGACTCTAATGCATACAAACGCTAAAATAATCCTGAATGGTGAACTTTCAGACAAATTTGTAACCAAATCTGGTGTACGTCAAGGTGATTCTCTATCGACGCTCCTGTTCAATCTGACTCTACATGCAGCTATCAACGAAATAGATAAAGGTGGTACAATATTTTATAAATCTACACAAATATCTGCCTATGCTGACGATATCGTCATTTTTGCAAGAAACAAGGAATATCTTCAAAGCGTTTTCATACAACTAGAGCAAGATACAAAGCAAACAAGCCTCAGAATAAACGAAGAAAAAACTAAATACATGACAAGATTTGCCTAAGATAGTCACATCAGAATAGGCAGTCACAATTTCGAGTCTATAAACGAGTTTAAATATCTAGGCGTAGTTTTCAGCACAAGTAAAGATGCGACTCTTGCAATACAAGATCGTATTCAAACAGCTAACAGAGCATATCTTGCCCATATCAAGCTTATGAAATTAACGTTACTATCAAAAGAACAAAAATTGCGCATATATAAACCTGTCATTTGACCGGTTCTTACCTACGGCTGCGAAACGTATGTCCTTAAATCTAGCGACAAACAACTGCTCCTGAAATTTGAAAGAAAAAAACTCAGGAAAATATTTGGTCCGGTGTACATAGAAGATGGCACATATCGTATACGGTGTAACGAAGAGTTGAATGTCTTGGACGAAAGCCGAACTATAACACGATACAAAAAAGCCCAAGGATTGAGCTGGTATGGACACATCCTACGAATGAGTAACGAAAGAATGACTGAGAAAATTTTTGAGACAAAGCCAGAGGGGAGTAGAAAAAGAAGACGACCGCGACGAAGATGGTTACAAGATGTAGAAGATGACATACGAACGATGAGAATAACACAACACAGAAAGAAAACGAAATTTATTTTTTCAAATAAAAGAGTGTGTAATGATTAATTTTTGAAGTAAACATAAAATTGATCTTACAGTGATGATTCTTTTTTTTAAAAAATACTTTAAAAAAAATAAATAAAATAAAATAAAAAAAAATCACTGACATCCAAACACGCTTATAAAAATTATAACAAAAAAAAAAACCTGCAATATGAGAAATGTCATTTTAATTTGTTTTGTTATAATTTTCGTTTGATCGCCAAAAGTTGCAATGAGTAATAAGAGAAGCTGAGAATGCAGCGTAAACATTGCAAGGTAAGAGAATCAATAACAAAATAATGGAAAGCTTTCGTGAGTCTCGAAGTAGAAAACATTAATTAAGTGCATTGACCGAGAAACGGCGGATTAAAAAGTATGAGTTAAGGAGTGATAAAAAAGTAAATAAAAGGAGCATTCGGAGGATTTTCTGTCTTCTTGGGGGAGTTTATTTTGAACGGAACGGGCAGAACGTATGACAGAGTTTAACTTCAGTGATCCGCAAAGAAATACACAAGAAATAAAAAAAAAGATATATATGAAACTCTTATCGGAAGTGGCGTGAAGATTTTAATATATAAATTTATACTCTGGAACAGTGTTTTATACCATAATAACTATCAAGTATTTTAAATATAAAAAAAAATTATATGAAACACCCCAATTTTTTTTTGAGAAACGTGTGTTTATCTCTAGTGCCTTTGCTTTACCGCAGAATATGTTACATTATTAACCACAAAGGAAACCAAATGAAGTGTTTAAAGAAATTCAAATATATTACTAACTAAATTATAAATACGAAATTAAACAATAGAAAAGAGTTAACATCTAACAATTTTTATATTTCAATAACATATATCCAATGAACGTTTTTTTTTATATCAATAAATCAAGTATCGAATGCATTGAATGTAATAAAATCAAACTGACACCTGGGACAGCAACGGCGACGGCGACAGTAGCAGTGGCGCGAACGTTAACAACAATAAGGCATCAATTGCCAGAATAGCAATAATAACTAAATGAATACTGTTACCTATTACATTAATTATTTATTTACTTAGTTTTTTTTATATAATAATTAAGATATCCATGAAATGTAAATATAACTAATTGAAGTATGATTTGTTTTAGCTTTTTGAAGTATTATTTAATTTTCTAAGAATATCCATGATAGTTAAATATAATTATTTGAAGTATGTTAAATCGTGTAATGTATTTTTTTTTATAATTATTTGTAATTTAATATGGCCTATTAAATTTTTTGGTTGTTGAGTTTTTTTGTACTGAACCCTGGTATACGCTGAGTATACCCCGGCCGCGGTAGAGGCCGGAAAGGTCGTTACAAGTGTTTACTTAGAACCAAAGATGTTTAACATATGCAGTGATCAAACAAAATCGAACACACTCACACCTTATGAACGTGCGGCCAACTTTCTCCGCACACAAAGTTGTTGTGTAGGTCTATGTGGGAAGTAACACATTAGAAAGTAGAATAATGTAATATTGTAAGACATTACCTAGTGCTTTCCGCATATTCTGCGTGTCTGGACAACCTTTCCATTTTAGAAGATGTTCAACCTTGCCCTTGCGTGCACGCCGGTCACAATTTTTTTTTCACAACATACTCCTCATCAGACGAATCCAAAATACTACGTGCCTTACCAGCTTTGGTTTTGTTCTGTTTAGAGTTCATAGTTTGTTATTTTTAGAATCAAAACGTTTAGCAACTAATTTTTATAATACGAAGATCACCCAATAGTTTTAATGTCTTGATGTCAAAAGCGCATTAAAAACTCATTCACGAAGTAAATTCATAAAAGTGTTCAAACAATTGCACACACCCATTATTTTCCGTAGGTAATTTTTCACAATTTTGCGATTGAGAAAATTCGTGGACAATTGTTTCGCTTCCGAGTATTATGAAATATTAATTTTCTTATATAAACAATTCAATGAAAATGAAAACAAAAGTAGTAAATAAAGAATGTGAAAAGTAAAGCTTTTGGTTTTTTTCGTGATATATGCAAGTTATGGCGAATTCCACTTAAAGCTTCACTGAAATTTAATTATTGTGAGGAGATGGTATTGCCAAATAGGAATAATCACCCAAAATACAAAAGGCAAGTCATAGTTTTGTGGAAAAAAAAGTAACTTTAGCTTTTTTATAGTTCATTCACCATAAGATCAATAACAAAACAAAGCCAGGAAAAGTCAGTAAAAGCAACTCACGAGAGAAAACCTAGTATCCAAAAAGTGGTGAAAAATTTTAAAGACCCTTCGGCGGTGAACGGAATAATTAACAGAAAGTGATTAGTTTATATAACTATGCTTGAAATTAAAAAATAATTAAATTCATTAACTTACGTTTTGTACGCTTACAATTGATGTATAAATAGATAAACAATTAAAAATTAGAAAATAAAAAAAAAACGAAACAAGCATTAAATCAATTTAATTTAGTTAAAGTGTCTTCATCAAGAAACAAAGTGCGAGTATCCGCATAAAAATAAAAATAAATCGAAGATTGTTTTAAATTTAAAGAAAAAAAAGGTGCACCAAGAAACAGTACAGAAATTAGTGAAGCGCCAGGTGATATTAAGAACAGAAAGTGAGAAAAGAAAAAAGCCTAGTACAAGAAAAGTTATTGCCATTATCCATTGTGTTTTTGGAGAAAGTGAGCTGACGATGGTAGTCGCTGATCTTGAAGTTGAAAACATAGAATCCATTGCAGTTTTTCTTTGAAGACTCAACTGAATTGGAAATCTGTATATGAGGAATATCAACAAAACTAAAGGGGCTAAAAAAAACAGCAATTCGTTCACCTGAAGAAGCACCAAAAGAAAAAAATATAATAACAGGTATTTTTAGAGTGATATGTTATTACGGATTCAGTACGGTTTTTTAACGAAGTCCTGTTTGATTAAATCCGTTATGGTGATCGTCGTCCGGGACCAATAAATAAAGTGCAGATTATATATATGTAAAGTTTTTTTTTATTTTTTTTATATATTTCCAACTTTGTTGTTATTTTTATAATTATAATTGAAGTTGATATTAGTTAATAGATTTATTAAATGTCAATAATTAATAATAATATAATTTTCTTGTTTCCTTGGTGCATTCAAATATAATTTTTTTTTCTTTATGATTACAATTTTTTTTGATATACTCAAGCAGCTAGAAGAATGAAAATAATGCTTTAATAAAAGAAAAAAATAAAAATAAATAAAAAAAATACGGCCGGTACACGGGATATTTATAATTTTTTTGTTATTTTTGATTTGTTTTGTTACATATATATATATATATATATATATAGAGAGAGAGAGAGAGTGATTTAAAAATTCCAAATACTCATGTTTGGATATGATATATAATCATATATATATCTATATATATATGATTTAAAAATATTCTAATAAATATATTACACATATTAGCGAATTATACGAATTATGAGAAGCATACTGAAAGTTTTCTTTTAGAGATAAAAAGAAAGAAAAAAAAATTTTTTTTATTATAAATAAAGTTTCAGCTAAATACAACGGCAGCTTTGGTGACGTCATTATAGCGGCTGGAGTAAGTACATTAAACTGGTTTATTTTGATTATTATTTTTTTTACCTGTATTTAGTTCCAATGCAATTTTTTTTTATTGGTAAAGAATTTTTTTTTCTTTTTGATGTTATTTTTACTATATTCATAATAATTAAACATATGATTTCTGCGCGAACCTTGTTTTTTTTTGTATGATAGGCGAAAATCTTCGCCGCACGTCATTCTGTTTTTTTTTTTTTTTGTTAACTTAGTAAGAAAGAGAGTAAAATAATGAAGATACCAAAAGTTAAATATTGTAATAACTTTTAATTTTAAGTTGTTTATTTAAACAAAAGGGAATACACCTTGATTATATTTATGGATTTTTTTTATATCTTTATATAATTACAACTCAAAAATTTGTTATATTTAGTTCATTTTTTATTTTGTTAAAAGAAAAGAATAATTTTGTTATTAATATTGTATTACTTTAAATTTTAATTTGTACGCTAGAAAAATAAACAAAAATTGTTGTAATATTTTATGCATATTTTAATTTATTGTAAAGATAAAGAAAACAAGATTTTGTAAAATTAATTATATAAATACTTTATTATTGATATATATAATAAATTTTAATTCCATGTTTAAAGTAATTAAAAGAAATAAAAAAAAAACAAGTTAAGTAACTATAATTATTTTTGCCTTACTAAATACATGTATAGTAAATAAGACAAATAGCATATGTACGTAATATGATGATTTACGGAATATACTTGGCAAAAGGGGCGGTACTAAGATTGCAACCATATTCACCTCTTAGGGACAGAGCTGCATCTCTGTTAGATAGGATTTATTGTATTTGTTGTTTTTTTTTTGTTTTTGACTGGTGTTACCTGACTCTGTAGCGACTGAAGTTTTTGTGTTCTCTATATTTTTTTTTGGTAGTACTGAGCGGTAAGGGCATAGAGAAACATAGAAAAAAATATATGTCGCAGTATAATAATCAAGATCAGATCCAGAATTTCCTGATTTGGAAGGAATGATGGTATTTCATGTCGGCAAGAACGAAGAGGTAGACTGGCTTGTGGAGAGTGAGATCCTAAGGGAAACGGAAGCTGCGGGGTTGCCCAGAGGCAGAACATGCAGTTTAGGCTCTAGCCAATTTTGCATGGGACTTCCCACGGCTGCTGCAGTGGTCGTTACGGTTGGGCATCGAGCGCTCCCCATCTTGTATGATGAAAGCTTCTTCGAATTCAGAAAAGAAAAAAATAAACAACTAAATAGAGAAATGAGATTATTTTGCTCGGTTTAATTTTTTTTATAGCCTAGATAATTTTGCTTTTCCTTTAATTTTTTTTTTGTGAAGTTCAGCTAGTGAAACAGAAGTTAAATGGGTAATAGAATTATAAGTGTAGCATTAAGAGTTAAATGCATGATAGAATTATAAGTGTAGAAATAGGAGTTAAATGGGTAATAGAATTATAAGTGTATAAATGCATGATAGAATTCTAAGTGTAGAAATAGGAGTAGATATGGAGATAAAATAAATAGTTATTAAGTAGAGAGAAAAACAAAAAAAAAAGAAAGAATATATATGAATGAATTTTTGGAGAATTATAGGTATAGTGTAGGATTAGTTGTTTTGTTTGAACAAAAAAAAAAAAAAAATATATATATAAAGTTAAGGTGGTAGTATTAAGGGTTTTGAATATGAATAGAGTAAGATTCAGTAATTTTTTAAGCACGATATTTTTTTTTTGTTGTGTTTATAGCGACACCTCAGTTAGCAAGGACCCCACCCCAACACCGGCAAGCATACCGGTGTAGCCACCGTATCTTAATTGGATTCTGAGGGCGCGAATTTTTAACAACAGGCATACACAACAATGTGGCTATTATTCGCTGGAGCTACAACTAAAAGGGGAGAGACGAAATTTGAAAGAAATGTACTGAAATTTGTGCTGCATATTAGATCGCACAACCAAGAGCATCGTCAAAATAACATATTGAATTCGTGTTGTTCGTATTGAAATTGATTGTGTTTTCTTAGATAATTATATTTAACTGTTTTTGATAAAATTTTAATCTCTAAAAATATGTATATGGAAATGTAATAAATAATATTAATTCTCGATGTAAAGATATTTAATAAATTTATATATATTATTTAACGTTTTGCAAATTATGTTAGGGTGTGAGTTGCACACCTCGGCACCTTAGAGCAGTCGTCAAATATATACGTCGTGATATATACAGTCGGAGTCATTAGTCTACAAGCAGGCAGTACAAAAAACTTTGTTTGAAAATATTTTCCAAAAAAATTCGTTTATTGGAAACATGTTTTATTGTTTTTGTATTACATTCAATGCACAATGTTTTCGCGAAGTTCCTTTGCATTTGTTCAAAAACCAACCGCTATACTTTTATTGTCAACAAGCACTTAATATAAGGCAAAGTTTTAGTGTAAAATTCGTGATTTTTTATTCAATTTAGTAACTAGTTGGGTAACTGTAATGCTTAAGAACTTATACTAGACGATTTTTCATCAAAACTACAAGTGTACCTGTCTCCTGAGTTGATAATTCGCCCTATTTCTTTAGGATTATGTCTTTCAGATGCTGTTTGGTTGAAATTGAATATTTACAAGTTTTTCTTTTCAAAAATCCCCATAAATGTTCAATTTCAATTAAATTTAAATCCCGTGGTTGTGGAGGCATATTCAACAGTTTTGGGGCGTTATATAGCAACCAAAAACGCACAATTTATGCTGTATGTTTAAGATCATTGTCCTGTTGTAAATGAAATCCATCTATTAGTCCCAATTTGTCAGCACTTGTTCGCATATTACTCTTAAAAATGTTTAGATAAATATCTCTACTCATTGTTGTTTCACAAACTCAAGACTACCCATAGCATTAGCTGCCATACAACCCCAGACACCTCATGTCTTACAATTGGGAAAAGATTTAGTTTATTGTATGCTTCACCTCGCTTACGCTGTACTAATTTACATCCTTGAATGTAAGAAACACAGAACTTGAATATATCGGAGTAAAGCACATTATTTCAAAACTCCTCCGGAATATCTACACATTTATTTGCAAAAGCAATGCGCTTCTTTCGATTAATTAGAGACATGTAAGGTTTTTTTTCGTGATACTCTATCATGAAAACCGGCTCATTTTAAAATTCTGTGTGCGGTAATCACGGAAATATTTTTTATAAAGTTTTTCTGTATATTACTTACAATTTCCAATGTCGTCAAACGTAGATTTCTCTTTACCGAATTTAATATTAAGCGGATTTCACGGTGAGTAAGTATCGATAGGCGGCCAGAACGAGGCTTCGACGTTATAGTTTCGGTAGTTTTGCAATTTCTGATCACGGTCTGGTCCGAACAGTGCGATCTTCCAAACAAATGTCCAATTTCCCGGTTTGACTTCTCTTTCTTCCAAAATTTTATGATGATTTTTCTTTCAACCACGCTTATTTCTTTCCGGTGAGACACCATTGCCAGTTTGTAGTAAATATTTTAAGCAGAATACAATTTTTTGCCGTTTTATAATTAATTACCACAAACACAATAAGGCGCAATCCAAATTTTTACAAATTAACAATTAACTCGCCACAGAACTACAGAAATACCAAGTGCTTGTAGACTTTTGATCGCTTGTTTTGCTACTTTTCACAATAAAAGTACCGTTATTTCGGCTATTTTTTGAACACATGCACGAAATTTCTCAAAAATATTGTGATTTGAATGTTTTAAAAAAAGCAATAAAACATGTTTCCAATAAATTGATTTTTTTGGAAAATATTTTCAAAGTTTTTTGTATTGCCTGCTTCTAGACTTATGACTCCGATTGTATGTACCTTAATTAGCGGTTTTTCGCCGTTTTGCTATGGTAGCACAGAACCCTTAAGATAGAAGAATTTATGTAGACTAAATCTATCCTGGCGAATTTAAATAATTTAATAGATCTTTCGTCTTTAAAGATGAACAGTCTGATAAGCTGTCAAATAAATAGCTTCCTAAAAACCTATATCTATACGACAAATCGGTGCATACACAGAGAAAATATTTTATGATTTCTTTTCGTGCAGGTTTCCATAACTTATGCAGTAGTAATGAGGAATGCACAGTTTCTTTGTGTGGGTTTCTAAATGAACTGCAATCCCTTTTAATAAGTTCTCAAGATCTAGTTTTATTAAAAGTAAGACATGTTAACCGGGAAGTTACACATGATTTAAGTGTCTTCTACTTGTGCATGTGATGATATACCTGCCAACGAAGTTGAATTATTTTCCTTAGCCCCACCTTCACAGTTTGAAAAATGAGTATCTAATAGTATTGTTAGTGTCCTCTTTCTTAATAAAGGAAGGTTTGCACTTTCCTTGAATTGAAACTTGCTGAGCCTAGCAGAGCATGAGTTTGATTCGATTGACTTACAAAATTCCTTCCACCCATTACTTTTGGCCTCCCTGATAGCTTTTTTATAAGTTTTGAGAGTCCTTATACTCTCGCCAGATATTATTTTTATGTCTTGCATTAAACTGATTTCGCATTCTCTACCTAAGATTACTTAATTCCCTATTTCATAAAGATGGAAACGGTTTTTGCTTCTGACTAATGGACAATATTTCTTGTGAGCTATATTAAAAACTGACCCAAGATTATGTATTCTCTCTCAACTCATTAGTAGAATCAATCCTGATTTCTAATGTGATTAATCTTCACCTTAGTTGTCTTCATAAATATGTCCCATTTTATCTGTTCTGAGTTCCTGCAGGAGATGGTGTGTTTTGGTTTAATAGTAAGAACAGAAGGAAGGAGAATTCAACTATGATCCGTAAAGGGTTTTTTTGTCAGATTCACGCCAATGGTTAACTTGATTTTCTGGATTTTCGGATAAAAGTGTTATGTAAAGCACTTCTTCATATCCAGCAATCCCCTATAAATTGTGAAAAGTAAAAGTGAAAGTTTTACCTCTATTACAAATTAATAGATTGGAGATGTTAATAAAATTAAACAGTTACACACACCTGTTATTAGTCTTCGAACTGCTCCAAAGCGTATGTTTCGCATTGGTAAAGCATATAATTACCATGGGAATGCCCTTTAACCTCTTTTGCAACTACCTCTTCCGGAGAAGCATACCTATCGTGCGTCTGATCAGTCTGGCATTTCGATCATCACAGTTGTGAAATCATTATTACTATACTGTGGACATAGAAAAGCCTTAATACATTCTTCAACAAGGATACATATTCTCAGCTAACACCATTATTCCTAATATATAGGTTGTTGTATTTTTGCAACATTAGCTCTATGACGTATTTACCTCTGACCTATAGTTATTGCAGAATTCTGCCGTCGACATCGTCCTCGACTAGAAAGACGGCAAGGTTATCCGAGCCAATTTTCGAATGATGGATATTAATCTTTGCTACTGTCAGCATACGAGCAGGCTTACGAAGTTCCAAAAGGTTCTTCCTGAAGCTTCAGATCATCAAGCAACTTGGTAGCATCCTCTAACTCGTTGCCCTCATCATCGTTGCCTGTTGCGTGAAAGATTACTTAACATAAGGGCTATTCTTTTGTAGGCATACCTCAAAAAACAACCGTTTATTTCAACTTATTGGGAACCGCTTTACTAATATGCAGCTCAAATCGCATGATTACCAAGACTAAAAATTCGTCTTTTGTGAATGATTTCACGAAGTACGCACAAAATTACCAGTTAACTGCCAACATATATTTTTGTTTAGTATTCGTATTTAAAAGTTGTTATTTTTTCTACTTATTATTTTGTGTTGAAAAATTATTATTCATTTTCGAAACTTTAACTTTAAATGAATGTGTTTTGCAAATATGTCTATCTACCTACGTGTGTAAACCTGTCAGACATCAAAACAAAAATATTCAGTTTTTTCAAAATTGTCATTGAAAGTAATTCATATTTTATGTTGTACTTTTACGACATTGTTACAAAAGATTAGGCCTATATATAGTTCTTAGGTATATAACTAATATTAATAAATTATCGTGTATGTTGAGATGTATCTATAATAAATTAATATGAAATAAGTTTTCTTTAATAAATTAATATATTTAATTTTTAAATTATTATTAAATATAATTAATTATTAAACGTTTAAAAATTTTTTTAACTCCTTTGCTACAGATAAAAAAGATATTAATATACAGCAAAAACTGTGTATTAATAGCTCTTAAGTTCCAAAAATAATTTTAAAAAGTTTAACCAAAAAACTTGGTTAAGCGAATTTACAAAAAATATCTAAATTATTTATAATTGAAAAAATTAAGAACGTCACGTCTTTTTAATTTCATGCACAACTATGAATTAAAAACTAAAGGGTAAAAGTAAGTTTTGTTCAATACTTTATTTATTAAGGAAAATACCATATACAGTTCCTAAGTATCTAATTTGGCATTTACACTGGCATCAAATGGCTCATATAATATTCAGAAATTTACTATTTGGATGTATTTGGATTTCCGCTAAGAGAGCAAAATAACCAAGATATTCTTGTTTTTAGCAATTTTCGCTTAAGGAGCAAAATATTGTTATCAGTCAAATTCAATTGTTAGATTTCAGCTGATAATCTTTATTGAAATTTCTTCTGTTTATATACGAGTTTGAAATGAGTTCCAAATACGTTCCAAATGAAATGAATACATGAACATACCCTAAATAAAAGCTTTTCATGGAATTTTGACAGTTTGAGAAAGCTGTTTTTGACATCTTTACAAAAAAAGGTAAACAAATATTTGGTGGTTGCACTTCCTTGAAAACGATGCACCTCTTTTTGGAATTTCTACTTCCCACAAATAAATTAATCGAAGTTAAAAATTAGGATTCAGTTTATATTGAAAGGTTTGAAGGTATATTCTACCTTCATTCAACATTTTTTTGGCACAGGCCAATAATCAAATCAACAGGAAAGTTGAAAAATCAGCTTTTTAAAATGAGAACAAATGAAGAAAAACGAATGTAAACACTTTCAAATTACTGATTTGATATGTTGCAACAGCTGGCAAGCAGAAATAAGGTGACGCTCTGCTGGGTGCCTGGACACACAGGTATAAAAGGAAATGAATCTGCCGACAGCCTTGCAAGGGCAGGTTCTGCAACTAAAATCTGTGGACCAGAACCCTATTGTGGACTAAGTTGGTCAACAACTAGTTATCTAATTGATAAATGGATCTCAGCCGAGAGAGGTCGCTACTGGAGTGACAATCGAGGTAACCGTCAGGCAAAACAGCTGGTTCATCCATATAGTTATGGCAAGGCATCCCTCCTCAGCAGATCAGATTTAAGGTTGCTGGTGGGATATTTAACGGGTCACCATGGACTGCGTTATCACCTTAACAAAATAGGTCTGTCCGAAGAGATAGAGTGTCGACTCTGCTTAGAAGCAGACGAGACTACGAGCCACATTCTCTGTGACTGCCCAGCCTTGATCTGGGCAAGGAGGAAATCACTGGGAGGAGAGCTGCTCTCTCCTTCTGACATTAGGAGGTCCTCAACGGACGACATTCTGGCCTTCATTCGGAAGGCGGAATGTCTTCTGTTCAATTAGGGTCAGTTACGGCACAAAAGATCAATCTGGTCGCAGTGCTCTGCTCCAGTGGGAGCTAGTACCCTGTTTATTTCTATTCTATTCTACTGATTAAAAATGAGTCATTTGAGGCCAGTGTAAACGTCAACTCAATTATTTAAACGTTTTTTGCTTCTCATAACCAAAAACACACACTTCAGAGCCCGCATACACAAAGACCACAATATCATGCATCTTAACATAGCAAAAATAATACAACCCCTGAAGGCTTCAATACAGAGTTAGGTTTTACTGGCAAAAAACTTTACATCTTAAGTTTCAGTGCAGCTAAATTTAAAAATCAGTCTATTGTAAATGTTCATCGGAAATACGTTGCAAAATTTCAGTCTTCTAATAAATTCAAATAAATACATTAATTTAAATATATAAGATAAGATGCTAACCATTGCCCTTCAATTCATATTCATTTTTTCTTTTATTTAAAATAGTTAGTAGGGTTTACAATTTGTATATTTCATATTGTACACAAAGTAACAAAAAACACATGTCAAAAAAGTATTTGATATGTTTTAGAAGTGATGCCAATTTTTTTCAACAAGACTTAATGCTAGGCCTTTTCGGTGGCTGGCAAATGTTGAAAATTTCAAAATAAAACACTGAAATTTTTCTTTTTTTCCAATTTTCAAATTTATGAAATTTTTGGAATTCCCAATGAAGGTTCACAATAGTTCGCTTATTGAGTTGGTAACACTTTTTTTTACTGGACGATGTGTGTGACCAGTATACCTATACTGGCCGAGGTAGAGAAAATAGTGTTGTTGTTTTGCGTACATTTCGACCAATATAACTTAGTATAGGACAGAAAATTACTGTTTTTTTGCCATACTTGCGAGCCACCGAAAAGGCCTGCTGTTTTACTCTGGTTGAACCCTGAAAGAAAACTACGGTTAATATTGTCCATTTTTAATATATTAAAGAGATCACCTTTATATTTAGTCAGGACTCTAAATTTGAAGCCACAGTTTTTTCATAACTATATCGGCAATGATAGGTGAAGTTGATGATATATATATAAAAATGTGCTCAAGTGTATTAAAAGGTCTTTAATAAGTCACGAAAAAAATAAATGTAAATTTACTATATTATTTTTATTGTATTGAATGTTTTATTAAATTTTAGGTGAACTAAATTTAAAAATTTATTAACGTAATAAAATGAATAAAAAAATTTATTATGTTCAATAGTTTATTAGGATATTAATATATAATTAAAACAAATACACAAATACAGGAATATAACAAAACTTTTTCACCTACATTCCACATTTGATCAAATTTTTAAACTATTTAAGTTTTCTTTTAAACAAAATAAACATTTGCTCCTTTCAACATAATTTACCTTGAATATCGGTTTAAATCCATGTTCTTCGATAATGTCTGCCCCGAATAAAAACATTTGAAAGCAGCCATTGTATTTTTGAGTGTTCGCTAGAAAATGTCGTGATTCTGGTATTTCACCACAAAGCAATGAATGCAATGGCTAAGATGGCGGAGTCAATAATGGCAATTTCACTTTGCCATTAAGGCAGCACAATCCCGGCGATTCTCCAGAAAACTTTAATGCTTCAAAATGTTCGCAAGTAACTTCCATTGGACCAATGCGAACAAAAGGATGCAAATTGTAATCATTTGCGCAATCGTATGGAAACGCTGCTCGACACAAATCAATAGTTGAAGCAATAGTTGATCTCGTTGTTGATCTGCGTGATAAGCTCGAAGATTACTCATTGCCAACCGAGCCGTTTTATGGGCTGCCTCTCTTTGCTTTTGTGTTTGAGAAGCGCGAAGTCGGGTCATACGAATTTGGCTCTTTTCTTGTGCGATTTCTCGTTGTTCTTTAGTGAATGCATGCGTAATATTTCGACGCCTAATTGTATTTTAAATAATTTCCTAATTTCTCTATGAAACAAAAAAATTAGAATTTCGATATTTACAGCTAATATATTGATGACAGTATTTATTTATTATATTTGAAATTTGAAATATTGACGACACACAAAAATATTTTATTTATATTTTAAAATATATTTTGCTATTCAGATCGGAGACGAATCCAACAAATCAAAGATAATTAAAATCGGTGCAACCGTTCTTGAGTTATAAGTGGTCTGACTAACACGACTTTCTTTTATGTATAACTATAGATTATTTTTTTGTTGTTTGTATTCAATTGTTGTTATATTATAATATAATATTATATCAGTACCCTATAGAATGTCGTCGATATATTGGTATAAATAAAAATTTTTTCAAAAACTAATTTAACTAAAATAATACAAAACTTCAAAACTAAAAATATTAAATTTAAAATTGTTGGTCAATAAAAGAAAAGATCAGGTTTAAATACTATAAGTATTATCACCTCATCAGAGGTTTATGTAATCTTTGATTTATTTAAGTAGTTTACAATTATCACATTTTGCCCCTGCATCATTCGAGATTACTCTTGTACAACACAAAGTAAATAGCATTATAGCTATTTTGCCACCAACGTGGTCTTGGACACTAACTTTTGAATGGTTATAAATTTTACATCTTTCGCAGCAGATATTCTTTTATTTTGGGCTTCATAAAACCGATAAGCTTTTGAGTAATTTGAATGTCTAATAATGGCTTTGGAAGAGAATTTGAATTTTTTTGGTAACTTGTCTAATGAAATTTTTTTTTTTCAAAAACTTCGATACACATACATTGACTTTCCACCTCACAATAATATTTTTGGTAATATTTTTCAATATTTTTGTTGGCGATCGATTTCGTATATATGCAACCGTTGAAACTGCCTTCACTCTTAGAAATACAGATAACTTTGAAGCAACAGGTATGCATGAAGCTATTTCTATTACCTAGTCACCGCAAACGCGACTTATCTATTGACTGATAAGAAATTTGCACATACCTACATATATCGGGTACGTAGAACACATCATGTAAAAACATACTACATGTTTCAGTTTGTATACACACTACCATATACGTATACCTTGTGAATAAACGATATTATTTCTCACTAATTCGATTTTATCTCTATGATCTTATAATTATATAAGATATAATAATTTTTAATAATGACTTGTTGCAACAACTGATATGTTTCTCTGCTACTTATAATCAAAATTAGTTGTTAAGCAGTTATTAAGTTAATATTTACATACTTAAGAAATTTTTTGTAAAGCACAATTAATATTTTTGTACGTATTGCAAACGATGTTCCGGTTTTCAATATGTCAGCGACAAGAGATTGCATAATGGCCTCTGTTTTTACTCTTGTAGAATTTACTGCGTATTTGATTAAAAGCTTTCGTAAGGTCCCGTTCTTTGCTGCATAAAAAGTGATTTCACCAACATATGCATTTTTAATAAATTGTTGTTGGTATACTTGAACATATCGAAAAATATGTAGGGATATTATGACGTGGAACTATCCTCCAATATCTTTAAATTTAAGAAGGTTTAAAAATATAGAATTGTCGAATATCCAACACTTATAAATTACAAACAATTGATAATTAGTAATTATAAAGGAGCCCAACCCAAAACTATTTTCTAACAATAAGAATTAATTTGTAATAGTGTAACAACTTTAGTCTGGTAATGTAAAATCGTTGTAACACGGCAACACTGCGAGTTGACAAGAAACAAAAAAAGATGTCGGCTAGCTAGTCGAGAGAAGTTGCTTTTCGCCTGCATTCGAACTGAGTGTTTTTTATTAGTTTGAATTACAAATAATAATTAATTATTCAATTGTGTCTTATATTGGAAACGTTGTTTATAATTTTCATATTTCTAACGAGTATTCTCTTTGAAAGTATATGAGATATTTAGTAAATAAAGACTATTAAGTATTAACAATTAGCTGGCGTGATTTTTTTTGGCAGTTGCTGGGTTATTGACAATCCAGAGATACGAACGAGAACAAAGACAGAATTACAAAAAGCAAATTCGTAACAATTGGTGTCAGAAGTGGGATTGTCAATAAACTGTGTCAAAAATAAATAAAAAAGAATGGTTAAATTGGCTGATTTAAAAATTCCACAATGGAAGAACGAGCTGGAAGCACGGAATTTAGCTATTGATGGGTCAAAGACAAATTTACAAAGTTGACTACGTGATGCAATGGAGGCAGAGGGTATTTGATTTCGAGGTTCCAGAAAGCTTCTCTAAAACGGAGTTAAAATCGACACAAGCGGATTCTGCGCTAAAACTAGATACGAATGCGATATTAGCTGCCATTAAACAAATGAGTTCAGAAAACTCAACAGCAATGTCACAAATGTCGGTTCAGCTGCGAGAAAATTCATCACAAATGGAGGCATGATTTATGCAGCTGCAGGAACAATTAACAAGTGATGATGCGCAAGTACGCCAACAAGTGGAAAAATTTGAAGGTAAGCTATGAGATCTGAAGAGAGACGGAGAGGAGCTTAAATCCGAAGTGCTACAACTAAGCAGTCGTGTTCGTGATTTACAAGTACATAGCACAGCAGCACCAATATGCGCACAAGGCTCCAATGTTTGACAGAAGTGTCTCATTGCAAATATTTAAGCTTCAATTCGAAAAGACAGCGGTGGCTAATAATTGGAATATGGAAGATAAAGTAGCTGGATTATTTATTTCGCTGAGAGGTTCCGCAGCAGAAATATTACAAACCATACCCCAGTATGAAAGAGAAAATGATGAGAAAATTAAAGAAAAAAATGCTATCTTGCGGAAATATGGAAATACCAATAAATACTGGATATGAAACTAGTGTAGAGGTCAAGGCGGTAACAGTTAACGACAATCAGAATATTCCACCAAAATCTAAAGCGGTTGTGTGGGCGAAAATAGCTGAAGAATGTGGGCCCACCAACTGGTGGGTTGTGGAGCCAACCAAAACCAATACCAATGTATTGGTGGGTAAAACGCTTGTTAAAACCAGAAGTGATGCGAGAATCCCAGTAAGAGTCCTGAATGAACTCTATACGCCAGTAACACTTAAAAACGGTGTCGTTATTTGACAATGTCATGCCGTGGAAGCGGTGATACTATGCGATGAGTCTCAAAACAAACCTGTCGCCATTCACCAGCAAATAAGTCCTGACCTTCTTTTGAGGTATCTGAAAGATGTTGAAGGGTATGATAAAATGAAGGTCAAAAAGCTATTGCAAAAATATGCTTCGATATTTGCTACGGAAGATAGCAAATCCGGAAGAACTGCCATCGTGAAGCACAGGATAGATACTGACGGCGCGAAGCCTATTCGTCAAACTCCACGTAGGGTTCCGCTTGCTAAACGAGAAGAAGCTAATCAAATGATTGATAAAATGCAGAAAAGTGGTGTTATTAAGCCATTAACGAGCCCGTGGAGCTCCCCAGTTGTACTAGTAAAGAAGAAGGACGGAACCACACGATTCTGCGTGGATTATCGGAAACTGAACGACATCACTAAAAAGAATAGCTATCCGTTGCCTAGAATCGATGACAGACTATCTGGAGCGAAATGGTTTTCCACGTTAGATCTTCAAAGTGGTTATTGGCAAGTCGAAATTGAGGAGAATGATCGCGAGAGAACTGCGTTCAGCATAGGTGATGGGTTATGGGAGTTTACAGTGATGCCATTTGGATTATGTAATGCTCCAGCAACGTTCGAGCGACTTATGGAGCAAGTGTTAAAGGGACTTCATTGGAAAACATGTCTGGTGTATCTCGACGATAATATTTTTATGGGAAGAAGTGTTGATGATCACTTGAAAAATTTGGAGGAAGTCTTTCAACGAATCGCGGCAGCTGGATTACGCTTGAGTCCCAGAAAATGCTCTTTGATGAAAACGCAAGTTACGTATCTCGGACATAAAGTGACGACGCAAGGCATTCATACCGATGAGGAAAAGATAAATGCAGTAAAGGATTGGCATAGACCAACAAATATACATGAATTAGGAAGTTTCCTTGGCTTATGCACTTACTACCGTCGATTTGTCCCAGGATTCGCCAATATAGCGCGAAGTCTGCATGAGCTTGCTCAGAAGAATCGCACATTCGTGTGTCAAAACGATCAAGAGAAAGCTTTTCTACAATTGAAGCAAGCTCTTTGTACAGCACCAATGCTAGCATATCCAGTACCAGGGCAGGAATTTATTTTAGTCACCGATGCGAGCGCTTACGGAATTGGCGGTGTTCTTTCCCAGGTCATCAATGGTCAAGAAAAAGTGGTGGCATACTTTAGCAGGATTCTTGGAAAGCCAGAAAGAAACTATTGTGTGACCCGAAAGGAGCTGCTGGCGGTAGTGGAATGTGTAAAACACTTTCATAACTACTTGTATGACCAAAGATTTCGTTTGAGAACAGACCACGCAGCGTTGAGATTTTTTATTACTATTTAAAAGCCCAGAAGGGCAGATCGCTCGATGGATAGAAAGGCTACAGAGCTATGATTTCAAAATAGAGCACCGGAAGGGTGTCCAACATGGAAATGCTGATGCGTTATCGCAACGACCTTGTCAGTTAGAGTGTAAACACTGCACTAAAAATGAATTAAAGGAAGGAATAGTTGATATTCGATTGACAAGTCTACAACCAGCAGAAGATTGGAATCCAACCAATATAAGAAGCAGTCGACTAAAAGATCCTGATCTTACAATCTTACTAAGGTCCAAAGAAGAACGATCACGGCCAACCAAGGAGCAGATATCCGAAACTCCCATTGCAAAGGCATATTGGGCACAATGGAACAGCATCCATTTTGTCAATGGGGTCCTTCACCGTAGTTGGGAAAGTGAAGATGGCAAGCGTTCTCGACTCCTAATTATCGTTCCTAAATCCAAAATTGCAAAAGTGTTAGAGGAGGGCTCCTTGGAGTCACGAAAACTTTAGAAAAGATCAAACAGCGATTCTATTGGGTTGGTTGCAGTGAAGCGGTAACGGAGTGGATTGGAAATTGATCAAATTGTATGGCAGCAAAAGATCCTAAGATAAAAAGCCGAGGTAAGCTGCATCAATATAACGTTGGAGCACCATTTCAACGAGTCGCCTTGGATGTAGCGGGCCCATTTCCAAGCAGTGATGCCGAAAACAAATATATACTCGTTGTTATGGATTATTTTAGTAAGTGGCCAGACGTATACGCTTTACCGAATCAAGAGGCAAAGACAGTAGCAGAAGTGTTTGTACAAAATTGGGTAACAAGATTCGGAGTCCCAATAGAGTTGCACTCTGACCAAGGCAGAAACTTCGAAACCACAACGTTCCAAAAAATTTGTACAATGATGGGCATTAGAAAAACAAGGACAACGGCTTTGCATCCACAGTCAGACGGTATGGTAGAAAGATTCAATCGGACTCTAGAAGAACATCTTCGAAAAGTTATAAATAATTGTCAACGTAATTGGGACAAGCATATCCAAATGTTTTTAATGGCATGTCGATCGGCTGAGCATGAGACAACAGGTCATACACTAGCGCACGTAGTTCTTGGTTCTGAATTGCGACTTCTTTCCGACCTTAAGTTTAGAGCAACCAATGCGGTCGAGCAAAGTGAAGAAAACTACTGCGATATGATGAGGAACGAAATGAAAGAATTACACCAACAAGTAAGACAACACAGCCGGCTGATGAGCAATAAGATGAAAGATCGATTTGACCGAGCCGCAAATTCTAAGGGATTCGAAGAAGGCGATTTGGTGTTACTATATAACCCGTAACGTAAGAAAGGTCTATCTACGAAATTGCAAACATTTTGGGAAGGACCGTATATGATTATGAAATGGTTGAATGACGGCATGTACCGTATTCAGCGTTATGGAACGACTCGTTGCAAAATAAAGGTAGTGCACCTGGAGAGGCTTGCTCCGTATGGTTCCAAAGGATTTGTACCTGATCAGGTCGATCAGGCTTAAGCGGAAGGCAGTGTAACAAGTTTAGTCTGGTAATGTAAAATCGTTGTAACACGGCACCACTGCGAGTTGACAAGAAACAAAAAAGATGTCGGCTAGCTAGTCGAGAGAAGTTGCTTTTCGCCTGCAGTCGAACTGAGTGTTTTTTATTAGTTTGAATTACAAATAATAATTAATTATTCAATTGTGTCTTATATTGGAAACGTTGTTTATAATTTTCATATTTCTAACGAGTATTCTCTTTGAAAGTATATGAGATATTTAGTAAATAAAGACTATTAAGTATTAACAATTAGCTGGCGTGATTATTTTTGGCAGTTGCTGGGTTATTGACAATCCAGAGATACGAACGAGAACAAAGACAGAATTACAAAAAGCAAATTCGTAACAATAGAATAACAACAAAAAAAACTAACACCCTAATTAGAAAACAGAATCAATTACTAGAAAAACAGAAACTGCAATTCAAAATATTAGTAAACAACGGTTATTGTTACTACACAATACAAGTTTTAATATTAGGTCTGTTCCACGAGCTACTCGTAGTTAAACTCAAGTAAAACACAAGTAAAGTACAAACTGAGAGTGTAACACAAATAAAGTTCCAAATTTCGCTCTTTACACAGATTTTCATGGAACAGCTTTGTGTAAAGACTGGTGAGGACACCAGCGCCGCGCATATAAACAATATAAAAATGTAAAATCAAAACAGCTGATTCACACATAACACAAATTTTACTTGTAATAAAATGTACTGGTGAAGTCATGTAGCATTTTCAAATTTCGACAGCGATGTTAAGCTCTCTCAGATGCCCTCTTTTACTTGAAAATTTGCTGGTGAAACGCACTCGTGTAAACACTTAAGCATGATATAGACGTTGCTACATGTTTGCAAACAAGGTTTGCGTGCAACCAAATTTCGGTCTGCAACAAGTTTGCGGTGAAATCAAAACTTTTCAATTATTTGTTAAGTGTGCAAACATGTTTGCTGGTGTATATCGAAGTTTGCAAACTTCTCATAATTTGAAAATTTTGGTGAACGTCGGACGTGCAAAAACGCGGGAAAAAATTATTAAATAATAAAAAAAGTGAAATTGGAAAAAAAGTGCTAAAAACAATTGATATGGCTCTTCCTCATAATGATATTTATAAAGAATTAATTGAAGAATACAAAAGCGAACGATGTTTGTGGGAAGTTAAAAGTGACGTGTATAAAAATAAATATTTGAAATCGCAAGCTTGGAATAAGGTATTGCTAAAATACAAAGAAACTTTTCCAGATGCCACATTAGAACATGTAAAAAAAAAATTAATGGTAACCAGATCTGCTATAGGCGAGAACTTAATAAAATAAAAAAAAAGTGGAAAGTCTGGTGCTGGTGAGGAAGATTTGTATGTGCCATCATTATGGTATTACAAAGACCTTGAATTTTTACAGGAGCATTAGTGCCAAGTCACAGATCTAAGCACTTTGGATTTAGAGGAACTGGAAGATAAGGTGAATGATATTACAAAATGATCTTTCATGTTAAATTTTTAATATTTTATGTTACTTTATTGTTATAAGTATAAATATTATACCATATATTCAAGTTATAGAGAAATATATGGTGCACTGTTTTTGGTTGGAGTTATTAAAAATTCGAGTTATGGAAGTTTGACTTTATAATATATACATATGTATATAGTCAGAGTCAAAAATCTACAACCACACAGTACAAAAAACTTTGAAAACATTTTCTAAAACAATCAATTTATTGGAAACATACTTTATATGTTAACGTTTAATGCACAATGTTTTTGCGAAGTTTCATTGCACGTGTTCAAAAAACAGCCGATATAACGGTACTTTTATCGTAAAGAGTAGCAAAACAAGCGATCAAAAGTCTACAAGCATTTGGTATTTCTGCAGTTACATGGTGAGTTAAATGTTAATTGGTGATAATTTGGATTGCGTCTTACTGTTTTTTGTGGTATTTAATCATAAAACTGCAAAAAATTGTATTCTGCTTAAAATATTTACTAAAAAATGGCAATGGTGTCTCACCGTAAAAAAATAAGCGTCATTGAAAAAAAAATCATTATAAAATGATGAGAGGAAGAGAAGTCGAACCGTGAAATTGGACATTTGTTGGGAAGATCGCACTGTTTGGTCCATACCATGATCAGTAATTGGAAAACTACCGATATTATAAGGTCAAAGCCGGTTTTTGGTCGTCTATCGAAACTCACTCATCGTGAAATCCGCTTAACATTAAATTCAGTAAAGAAAAATCCCCGTTTGACGGCATTGGAAATTGTACGTATTATCCTGTATATAAAGCTTTGCAAAAAATATTTCCGTGGTTACCGCATGCAGAATGGTTACCGCATGCAGAAAGAAAGCCAACATATCTTTAATTAATCGAAACAAGCGCATAGCTTTTTAAAATAAATATGTAGATATGCTGGAGCAGTTTTGAAATAATGTGCTTTACTCCGACGAATCCAATCAGGAATTTACACTAAAACGTCGCCTTATACTTAGTGCTTGTAGACTTTTGATCGCTTGTTTTGCTACTCTTTGCGATAAAAGCACATTTATATGGGCTGTTTTTTGAACACGGGCAACGAAACTTCGCAAAAACGTTGTGCATTGAACGTTATAAAAAAACAATAAAGTATGTTTCCAATAAATTGATTTTTTTAGAAAATGTTTTCAAAGTTTTCTTTACTACCTGCTTGTAGACTTATGACTCCGACTATATATATATATATATAGATATATTATTTCTTTTGTGACATGAGATAAACTCGGTAATTAATTGTTTACGTATAAATAACAGTAATATTGGAACATACATCTTGCGGTTTTCCATTACATTTGTACTACAATTCAATTGTTTATTTGTAAGCGGTAGCGATTAGCAGCTGTTTACGATCTTACTGTCTTACAAAGATCTTACGCAAGAGTTTTAACAATCTTTATCATAATTGCTCTGTAAAGTCAATAAAAAAATATACTTTGAATTTAATATGGAAGAATTTAATGTGCAAATGATGAAACATGTACGTTATGACAAAAGATGAAAACACTATTTAACTTTGTAAAATTAAAAGAGTTGTCGTTTTCATAAGATATATGTATAATATATATGTATATATATTGTGTTTAGAACTATGTTAAAATTACATATTATCATATCATATTATTATTAATATGATATTTTATTATATATAAGTATCTATATATAATTACGCTAACATAAAAGTTTGTTACCCCGTTTTAACTGTGTTGCCGTTGACATATATGGATAAAATTTATACCGTTGGAAAGGTGAAGACGTGCAGAAGAGCACAACGTTATTTTTTCGCATGTACGTTAACGGAAACACAGGTAAAAATGCGTTGGCGTAAATTTAGCGACTACAACAACAAAATACATGTGTTTTTCAAAGTTTTTTTTTGTGACGAATTGTTAATTGTTTACGGTGGATTTGTGTGTGCGATTTTTTTCCACTTTTGGAAAAAAGTGGACTTTGTGTGTTTGGACTTTGTGTGTTTGGACTTTGTGGATTCTGTTACAATCAGATTTTTAAAGCTCATTAAATTTCAAATATTGTTTGTGAATAAAAAAAACGCATTGAAGTGGAAATATCCTTTGATATCAATCGTTTTATTTGCATTGTGTGATAGTTAAATTTTAATTGTGATAAATTTTAATTTTGATAAATTTTAATTGTGATATATTTTAATTGTGAAATGTGGATAGTTAAGGTTAATGAGTTTGAAATTTTTAGATTTATTTCAAGTGTATTGTGTTATAGTTAAATTTTAATTGTGATGAATTTTAATTGTGAATTGTGTGATAGTTAAGGTTAATTAATTGGTTGAATCGACATTAACAACACTTCAATTCGAGAGATATTCATTTTGTACAATGAAAGAACATTATGATAGAGTATGCAATGCACAAAAAGAGATTTGTATGGCAATTATCGTGAATCGTGATACAGATATACGAAGATATAATATTTACGACTATAGATGGTGAACCACCATTTGAGAGAAATATGATATCTTTTTTAAAAACAAATGGTGTAGTTAAGAATGTATTAGTATTAGATTCTGCTTTGGAACCATTGGCATATCCTTTACTATTCCCAAATGGAGATTTTGGTTGGCACGTTAATATATCGCATAACGTGCAACATAATTCTAATGGTAGGCAGATTCGAAATAAAGTTACAATGTTACAATTTGCATGCTTCAGTTTTGCAATAAGGGATCAATTTAGCTTTTTGCATAAATCGCAAAAACTATTTTTGCAATACATTGTTGATATGTATGTGAGAATAGAAGTATGTCGACTACATTTTATAAGACAGAATCAAGTAAATTTGAGGGCAGATGTGTATAACAATATTAGTGATTATTTGCAAACGAATCAAGTAGGAGATGGTAGCTTAGGTCGTAAAGTGATTTTGCCTTCATCCTTCACTGGGTCTCCGAGAAACATGTATCAAAATTACTTAGATGCAATGTCAATTGTTCAGTACTTCGGCAAGCCATCGCTTTTTGTTACAATGACTTGCAATAAGAATTGGGCGGAAATTGTATATAATATTGATCCTAATGAATCATCTCATTTCAGGCCTGAAATAGTTGTGCGTGTATTTAAATCGAAGTTAAAAGAACTCATTTCTGACATTTGGAATAAATATATTTTTGGCAAAGTTGAGGCTCTTATATATACAATCGAATTTCAAAAAAGAGGTTTGCCTCATGCTCACATTTTGATAACTTTATGTGAAAATCACAAAATTGTCGGGTCGGCTGATATTGATAAAATAGTTTGTGCAGAGATACCGGATAAAAATTTGCAGCCAAAATTACATGAATTTGTTGTCAAACACATGATGCACGGTCCTTGCGGTGTTTTGAATCCAAGCTCTGTATGTATGCAAGATGGAAAATATTCAAAACAATTTCCAAAGGATTTTGTGCAATTAACGAAAGAATCAGTTAATGGTTATCCGTTGTATAGACGGCGCGATAATAATGTTTCCGTTGATGTTAGAGGAAAGTCTTTAGATAATCGTTATGTCGTTCCATACAACCCATATTTGCTTGCAAAATATAATTGTCACATTAATGTCGAGGTGTGCACTTCCGTCAAAAGTATTAAATACATATATAAATATGTATATAAGGGTTTTGATAGTGCAACTGTTTTAATTCAAAGTGAAAGCACAAACGAAAATGACTAACAAGTACAAGTTGAAGTAGATGAAGTTAGAAATTTTTTGAATGGTCGATATGTGGGATCAACTGAGGCTATGTGGCGAATATATGAATTTCCTATGCATTTTCAGTCTCATATTATAATTCGTCTTGACATTCATTTGCCACAAAGACAAAATATTATATTTCGCGAAGGCCCAGAAAGACAAGCAGTAGAAAATCCTAAGCTTACGAAGCTATTAGCTTTCTTTCAATTGAATCAAAGTGATTCATCTGCTAATCAATATACGTATATAGAAATTCCATTGCATTATGTTTGGATTGATAGTAGAAAATCTTGGCAAAAAAGACAACGAGGAGGAGATAAAATTATTACTCGGATGTATATGGTGTCTCCCAAAGAAATCGAGCTATTCCATTTAAGATTACTTTTGTTGCATGTAACAGGGCCAAAATCATATGAAGATGTGCGTACATTCAATGGAATTGTTTATAGGACATTTATCGAATCATGCGTCCAATTATAACGAGTGGAGAGTTTCTCTCAATGAAGCTAAGACATTTAACTCAGGAAAACAAATGCGTAATTTGTTTGCGATTAATTGTGGCTTCAATATTTCAGCAAATGCATTAGCGCTTTGGGTGGAATTTAGAGATCATTTAAGCGAAGATTTCGTTAGAGATGGTTGTAGTGTAGATGTTTCTTTTAATAGAGTATTATTGGAAATCGAGGATATTTTGTTAACACATAATGTTACATGTACGTCACTTGGTTTGCCTACACCTACAATAATGCCAGAATTTGCTGATCTCGATATTTTTGATCCTTTCGTAGAAGAATGTTTATTTAATGAGCTTTATGATTGCGCAAATAATGAACAGCGTGATACTATTGATAAAGTTATTCGTGCAGTTCAGTATTACGATACAGGATCAAATGTGTTTTGTTTGACATCCCATGCAGGTTGTGGGAAAACATTCACACAAACGGCTATAATTCGTAAATTAAATTCCCTTAATCTTCGCTGTATTTCGTGTGCATTTAGTGGTATTGCTGCGAGTCAAAGCAATGCATAATAACACAATAGATTGTGAAGTACTCACTGGAGTTGCTCGCGGAAAACGTGTTTTGATTCCACGCATACACTTGACGTATTCAGGGACTGCACTGCCATTTAATTTTCAAAGAACACAGTTTCCACAGTCATCAGCGCATTTGCTATGACAATTAACAAATCCCAAGGACAGACATTTGATAGAGTTGGAATATTGTTGAGGAGACTTTTTTTTCGCATGGTCAACTTTACGTTGCAGCCAGTTGAGTTAGATCATTTGACGGACTTAAATTTTATGTCAGTAATGAAGGTGGACAAGGTCATTTGGCTAATGATGAAAGGGTTTTTACAAAAAATATTGTTTACACTGAAGTTTTGAGAACTTCGTGATATAAAATATAGAATTATTATTATGCATTATTATCATTTTAGATTTCATTCAGTTTGAATGTTTTTCAATATTTAATTTTTTTCATTTGTTCATTTGCCAATTTCATTTCTTTGTTTCTTGCCTTCACTGCATACCGCGATTTGATTTCGTGATGGCAGAGTATAGGAATTTGTTTGATAATTAACACGGGAGCGAGATGTTGTGCAAAGTCGCATTGTCGAAATTATGCAATAAATTGACGCAATAAATTGCGTCAGAATTTCGAATTTCTTTAGAAGAAGGTGCTGTTCTACAAAATTGCTGATTCCTATACTGATAACTTTCCGATATCACCTGAAGAACAAATGTACGGAGCAGATGTTAAGATAATTTATTTGTTGAAAAGATTTCAAAATGGAGCATCAGTTCGAAATTTTATCGGTATTTCATTCAAACAATTCATCATATTTCATATTTTATACTAATTATTTTCTTTTTTCGCAGGTGCATATGTGGTCACATATGACGACAAATTTAAATTAAACGATTTGATTGGATTGATAATACAAGGAAGAATTAAGCCAAAACCAGAAACACAACAAATAATTTTGCACGAGATGAAATTATAAATTTTAATTTATTTTTTAAATTGTTTTCTACAACTTTCTTTAGATTTTGTTCATATTTTAATCAAATTCATCAATAAAATTTAAATACTATTAAAATAAATAAATTGTATTTTCTATTGGTCGAATTTCGACCACTGGCGACCCTAGT
>NC_051846.1:116841753-116912142 GCF_002237135.1 Teleopsis dalmanni | reverse complement strand
GCTGCTAGAACAGTGTCCCAGTCCGCTGAGTTAAATGCGTTTTTAACGTCTAATGTAATGATGACACAGTATTCTTTGTCTCCTTCGAGCCAACGGTCTCCTTTAATGGCATCTTTTGCTATGGCTATGACAGCTTCCACGGCCTCTATTGTGGAGCGTGCCTTCCGAAAACCAAATTGTCTATCTGATAAACCATTGCCATTCAAGGCTTCTTCTAGTCTTCGGCTAATTATCTTTTCCAAAAGTTTACCGGCCGTATCAATCATACATAGCGGGCGGTAGCCTGATGCATCTTGTACGTTATTGCCCTTTGGTATAAGCACCAACCTTTGTATTTTCCATATCCGGGGGAATGTTCTCTCCTTTATACATGCGTTGAACACTTCCCTGAATGAATCAACATTGATTTCTGTGGCCATCTTTAGTGCCAGATTTGGTATTCCATCTACTCCAGGTGCTTTGGTTAGTTTCAAACCTTTGCATACTACTTCCACTTCTTGCCTGCTAACCTCAGGTATTTCATTCTGTGGCTCACTATCTTGTACTGTATAGGTTATATCAGCTCTCTGCGGGAAGAGACCTTCAACTATTGCTTGTAGCTTAGCTGCGTCTGTTGTAACTGGTGGACGGTAGCTATATAATTTTTTCATAACCACTTTATATCCTAGTCCCCAGGGGTTATTATTGTAGAGTTTAAGCTTTTATGTAGATAGAATAAGCTTTGTATAAGAGTAAGCTTGTAAGTTAAAATAAAATAAATAAAAATCAGTCTTGATCGAAACCTAATCGTAAACATTACATTGGCGACGAGGAAAATATTGTTAAAAAAATTATTCAAAAAAAAAATTAATTTATCGTTAAAAATTATTTAAATTAAAATTAAATTTTAATTAAATTTTTTAAAAAAAAAAAGAAAAAAAATTTTTAAATCATCATATAAAATTATATGAAAAGCAGTTTGACTCGTGCAAAATAAATTATACAAAAAAATTATTTAAAAAAGAAAATTTTTGTTTTTGAAAAAAATGACACAAAATGAAAGTGTATGCTTCACAAGTACGACCATGTCAGGTGTGCGGGAGTTCAGACCGCAAGTGGACAGTTGGTGCGACTGGGTGGAGATCCTAGACTCCCATTTTGTTGAAATGGCTTGTCAGGACGACAAGATCAAGCGGTCGATCCTGTTAAAAAACATTGGAATGGAGGCTTATGGACTGCTGCGGGACATCTGTGATCCGGATCTGCCTGCAACCCAAACGTATGATAAATTGTGTACGCTTTTGGGAAGTCACTTTTCAAAGCCGATTATTATTTTTCGCGAGCGAAAAATATTTTTTGATGCTGTTCGTGAAAAAGGGCAAACAATTATGGAGTGGTTTGCACTTTTAAAAAAATTAGCAAGAAATTGTAAATTTGGGGCACAATTAAATTCGTTTGTTCTAAATAAATTCGTTACTGCTTTAGACGGTAGAACATTCGAAAGATTGTGTGAAGAAGATGAGACCTTGACAATTGAACGGGCATTAAAAATTGCAATAATTACGGAAGCAAAAAATGAAGCTTTCAAACAGCAACAAACCCATGATGTAGAGGTTAATGCCCTTTTTTAAAAGAAATTTGCATTTCAAAGGCGCAAACAGTGCGAGTACGAATAAAGCTTGCATGCATAACAAAAATGCAAACAGCGGCAGCAGCAGCGGCAGCGGCAGTAAAAAGCAACGGCAGAGCTGTAAACACTGTGGTTGGAGAAACCATGAAAGTAGTAGCTGCAAATTTAAAAATTGCAAATGCAATAATTGTGGACGTGTGGGCCATTTGGCCAATATTTGTTTAAAAAAGAAAACAATAAGTATTGTAAATAATAATGAATGCAAAAATTTTTCTAATTTAGTAAATAGTTCTGATACTAATAATTTTTCAATTTTTAGTGTAGATGATAAGTGTCATCCCAAGTCACCACCTCCTTTCGTCGTTGATGTAGAAGTGAACGGTGTTAAGCTCGCATTTGTACTAGATTCTGGAGCAGCTTGTTCATTACTTTCGAAAGGCGATTTCCATAAACATTTTGGGAGAATCAAGCTAAAGAAATGCAACGATCAGTTTGTCACATACAGTGGTGATATTGTGGGGATTTTGGGTGAGTTTAGTGCTTCAATTAAGTGTCGTGGACAGTCGCACAAGTTGCGAATTGTGGTTAGTGATACGCTTAGCCGCCCTGTTTTTGGTAGGGATTTTATGTCACTTTTTGGGATGGAAATAAGCACACTGAGTCAGTTAGATGATAGAGTAGCGTTTCTAAAAAGTAGATTTTCTACAGTTTTTGCTGAAGGGTTAGGAACGTATAAGGTGCATAAGGTTAAACTTAGTCTTAAAGAGGATGCAAAACCTGTTTTTTGCAAGCCCAGGCCAGTGCCATTGGCTTGGCGTAAAGAAATCGAAAGACAGATTCAGGATTTGGTAAAAAAGGGTGTTTTAAAATTAATAGAGGATTCAGATTGGGGTACGCCGTTAGTACCAGTGTTAAAGTCTAATGGTGAATTACGTATTTGTGGCGACTATAAGTCGACCATCAATAAGCACCTGCTAGATGTGAGGTATCCGTTACCTAGGATTGAAGAACTATTTGCTTCCCTTAAAGGACAGTTCTTCACCAAACTTGATTTGTCAAATGCGTACAATCAGCTTGAATTGGTAGAAGAATCCCAACGGTTATGCGCATGGAGCACACATTTAGGTATTTTTAAGATAACCAGATTACCATTTGGTGTTAAGCCTGCCGCAGCCATTTTTCAGAAAACTATAGAAAACGCATTGCGTGGTATACCTAATGTTGTTAATTACCTGGACGATATTCTTATATCAGGAGATACTATTGAAGAGCATAGTAACTCCATTGAAAAAGTTTTGAAAAGATTAGAGAGCGTGGGTTTGCGTTTAAACGCTAATAAGTGTGTTTTCTTTCAAAAAACAATTTCCTATTTAGGTTTTGATATTGATAAAAATGGTTTGTCAAAAAACCAAGATAGGATTTCAGCAGTCGTTAATGCTCCAATACCGAACAATTTATCTGAAGTTCGTGCATTTATTGGATTAGTTAATTACTATTCAAAATTTATTCCTAAGTTTGCTGAGATTATGGAGCCGTTATATGCATTGTTAAGAAAGGGTGTTAAATTCAGGTGGACAAAATCATGTCATTATGCCTATGAAAATCTTAAAAAGGAAATTACATCCGATAGATTCCTAGCTTCTTTTGACCCCAGTAAACCTATTATTTTACAAACGGATGCGTCAAATGTCGCTATAGCCGGGATCTTGTCCCACAGTTTTCCTAATGGAACAATTAAACCGATCGCTTTCGTATCTCGAGCGCTTTCGACAGCTGAACGAAATTATAGTGCTATTCAAAAGGAAGCACTAGCCATAGTGTTTGCAGTAACTAAACTGCGACTCTATCTGCTTGGTAATAAGTTTGTTTTGCAAACTGATCATAAGCCGCTTTTGTCAATTTTTGGTGAAAATAAGGGACTACCAGTAATGGCAGCAGCTCGTATTCAGCGATGGGCTTTGACATTGTCTGGATTTGATTATACCATCGAGTATGTCAAGGGGTCAGAAAATTTTACAGACAATATTTCGCGTATACCTCAAGATTTGCTTCCTTCTGTAGATACAGAGGAAAATAGTTATATAAATTTTATAACCAAAAATAATGAGCTAAATTTAGATTTTAAGGTAATTGCAAAAGAGACTGCTCGCGACCCCTGTTTAGCGAAAGTAAAAGCCGCTATTGAAACTGGGAAGTTACATTTGTTAAAAGACAAAATATTTTCGCCTTTTCAAACTAAAAATTTAGAGCTTTCGATTGAGTGCGGATGTATATTATGGGGTTTTAGAAGTGTAATACCTTATACTTTGAAAAACCGTGTTTTAAAAGAGTTACATGCATCTCATTTAGGCATTGTAAAGACAAAAGCTTTGGCTAGGTCGTATGTTTGGTGGCCTAATATAGATAAGGATATAGTAAATCTTATAGATAGATGTATTCCATGTAAAAAGGTTCAGCCTAGTCCAAAGAAAAGCCCACTAATTCCGTGGGAAATGCCTAGCTCAGTATGGTCGCGCATTCACATTGATTTTGCCGGGCCAGTCAAGAATGTTTACTTTTTAGTCGTAGTTGATGCATACTCCAAATGGGTAGAAATTTTTAAAACAAAGCAGATAACAGCGGCATTCACGGTGGAGAAATTAGAAGAGCTATTTTGTAGGTATGGTTTAGTGGATGCCATAGTAAGTGATAATGGAACCCAATTTACAGCATGGGAATTCCAACAATTTTTAAAGGATAATGGCATCAAACAGATTCTTACACCTCCAGGGTTTCCAGCTACAAATGGGCAAGCCGAAAATTTTGTTAAAACTTTTAAAAAATCTCTTGAAGCAAGTTTAAGCTCTGGTGAAAAAGGAAGTTTAGACATAGTGCTTAAGAGATTTCTATTTGATTATCGTACTATGAAGCATTGTACAACAAGAGAGTCTCCAGCTAAACTTATGTTAGGTAGAGAAATGAAAACGCGGTTCGATTTATTAAAACCACCTTTAGTGAAAGACAGAGTGAGAGAAAAACAACTTAGTAACATTCAAAACCATGGGGGTTCTAGAGATATTATTTTTACGGAAGGCACACCGGTCTTTATCCGAGATTTTTCAGACCCAAATAAGGTAGGATGGCAGGAAGCGGTAATTAAGGAGCGTTTAGGTCGACGAACATATGGTTGCACAATATCAAGAACTAATAGGGTGATTAAGCGCCACGTCGACCAAATGATGGCTTATAGTGGTAGTGCTATAAAAAATGACTTAACTACGAAGGAGTTGAACGGTGCTGCTGAAGAATCAAGTCCAAATGTAGAGTCAGCCGTCGCTACTACGGAAGGGTATGCGACTGAGGATGTAAATGTAGGTAGTGGTTGCTCGCGTCTGCGAGAACGTAAAACTAAGATTAATTATAAGGAATAATTCATGAATATAATTTAATTTATACGGAGTAATAATTTGTTGTTGAATATTTCATAATTATAATTATATAATTTTAAAGTGAATTAAAATGAATTTCAATTATGCTTTACATTTATATTTTATATTTTCTTTATTTATGTATATCGTGTTTAATTATTATAGTTATAATCTTAGGAGGAGGGCTGTAGAGTTTAAGCTTTTATGTAGATAGAATAAGCTTTGTATAAGAGTAAGCTTGTAAGTTAAAATAAAATAAATAAAAATCAGTCTTGATCGAAACCTAATCGTAAACATTACAATTATCGACCTCCTCACACATTTCCTTGAAGCATCTTGCCTTGCTATTCGATATCGCCTTTTTTAGTTCAGTTCTCGATGTTTTATAGGCTTCTTGGTGCGCTATAAAATTTTCGCGACCCCTTGCCAGTCCACCAATACACATGTTGTCTGCCATTCCGCCGGCCTTTCTTTGCCATAGATGCGTTACATGAATTTGTTATGCAGCGCATCAGTTGTATTGCTTTATCATTCGCACTGCCAGTTAGGTGGATGTCGTCCATTGAGAGCTTAAAAGCTTCTTTGTCCAAAGTTAACTCCTTCCATAGCGGATTTGGAGTGGCTACCGCAGGAATGGTTCTTGCTGCGCGGTCATGTATTTCGAATATGATAGCTTGGTGGTCACTATGTGTGTAGATATCTGACACTTGCCACTCAGTTGAATTAGCTAGTGGATCGCTGATAAATGTCAAATCAATCTTAGAGCTTCTACCGTTCCTTGTGAATGTATCCTTTTGGCCGCAGTTCAGTAATACTACATCCAGGGTGGCCAATGCTTCTAGTAGGCACTCTCCCCTGAGGTTTGTCAATGTTGAGCCCCATTCAATGGCCCAGGCATTGAAGTCACCGGCAATCACTATCGGCTTCATATTTTTAGCGTCGCTAACAATATTGTCCAGTCTTTGTTTGTATTCTTCGATTGATAGACTGGGGGGTAAATAACAGCTGAAAAACGTTATTCCATTCACTGTACTTTTTACGTATGCTTCCCCTCCGTCGAAGACCTTCTCTAGTGGGAATTTATCACACGTCCATATCGATGCCTTGTTGCACTTGCTGGTAGCCCAGCAGTGATTGTCTAGTGTACTATAATGTTCGCTCATTATAGCTAGATCTATTTTTAATTCGCGTACAGTCTGCTTTAACAGATCCTGTGCCGCTTCACAGTGGTTTAAGTTCAGCTGTAAAACTTTCATCTTTTTTTATTTAGTATCCTCCGGCGGGCAGTCAAGTAGTGGGGACATTTAGGTCCTCCCGTAATATGGTTAGCGTCAATATTTGTGTCAGTTCTACAAAGTAGGCAGTGAGGGGCACCTTGACACGCTTTAGCAAGGTGGTCCTCTCCACCACACTTGTAGCAGTGTTTTGACCAGTCTTTGGAGCTCTGACAGTTCCTTGCCACATGTCCAAAATCGAAGCATTTGTAACATCTCCTGGGGGTAACTTTTTGGAGTAATCGGCACACGGTCCATCCAACTCGTAGTTTGCCCACCTCCTCAGCTTTACCGGCCTGCTTCTTTGGTATTACAATTATAGCCGTTCTGGTACCTCCAGGGGCATTTCTTATTGTTTTGATCGCCGAGGGATGTATTTCGCCTATTTGGTTTTTCCATGCATCAATTATTTCCTCTTCTGTGGTTATTTTGTCCAGGTATCGTAGTTCAAAGGTAGCTTCCTCCGTTAGCGTTTTGACCTCTATTTCCTCAGGTAGTATACTTTTGATGTGGTCTTGGTGGACACTTGTTATTGTTTCTGCTGATCTTTTGAATTCAAGCAGAAGTTCCCCTTTTTGTGTTTTCCTGATAGAGTGAACATCATTACCTACTGCTTTAAGCTCTGGAGCTCCTTTTACTTTCCGGAGTATGTCCGCAAAGGAAAGTTTCTCAGACGGTTTAATGATCACTACATCCGGTCGAAGTGGTTTCACGCGTTTTTTTGTTTGTAAAACCCAAGCTTTTGTTGTTGTCTTCAATTGGTGCTTGAGGTACATCAGCGTTGCCGTTCGTCCCGGCCACCGTATCTAAGTTGCTTTCCAATGCTTTCCTTGCCTCCTTAGACTTAGTATTATTTGCCCCCACGGGTCGATTTGTTTTCGTCTTCTTAGGCGGTGTCTTCCTACTTTTTTCGATTTCTTCTCTTAACCGTTTGGATATGACTGGTGTTTGCTGCGGCTGAATTGTTTGGGTACCTTTATCGTTGGTTTTAGCAGTGATAGTTTTATTTGGTGTCTCTTCGGCAGTTCTTTTATAGAGCGATGATATCAATGCAACAAGATCACGCATTGCTTGGTGGATGGACCTTCTTCCTCCACCCATCATCTCATTTAGCTCGGATATTTTGTCCCCGAGTTTAATGAACGCTTCCCTTTTCACTTTTGGAACACTGTTCCCATTAAGCTCCGGAGGGGATGAGCGAGCTCTCTCGTTATTTTGCCTCTTTTGTGATAGCACAGGTGAGTGTGTTAGTCTCGGCGCCCTCATGAAGTGGTTTTGGCTGGGACTGACTATCCGTGACTCCTTTGCACTTTCGGTGACGGCTGGAGTATTAACGCCAGAGTGTATTGGTGTTTTTGTAGTTGTGAACATTTTTCTTTGCAATTGGGTCCCAACTTAAAGCCGTTATCTTGGTTTCGTTGTGTAGTTACCCTTATTGTGGTTCCATGATTATCTTTGCAATGCAGGGAGGTCATGCGAGGGTTGACACATAGCCTTATGAGCGCATGTGTTCAGAGCCAAACCGGGAGCTAAGCAGAAGATATTCTTAACTGCCCTACACCCCAACTTAACAGGACGAATCCAAGATCGTTCTTTAAGGCTTGCCAGGTTTTAACGGGACGGAGGCAGATGAAGCATTAGCCTGAAAGCCGTCTGGACCAGATTTCACTCTAGCCCATATTGGTAACAGAATACATCATCCACCAGCCCAAGTCATCATATCCAATCGTTTGCTCCAGTATACCATAATCAGAATCTTACTGGTATCGATCCTGATGCCTTTTCTTATAGGCTTTCTCCATTATCATGTCATCATGTCCAATCGTTTGCTGTTGTCCAGTATGCCGTAATCAGAATCTTACTGGTATCGATCCTGATGCCTTTCCTTATAGGCTTCCTCCATTATCATCTCTCGTATGTGAATTGTGATGCGACAGTCGTCCCTAACATGATATACAGACGCTGCGCATTTCCGACTCCCTCGTTGGCGCATCAATTGCTCTCACATTGGAAGCAGACATTGTGCGCTTACGTGTCCCTCGATGCCATCCCGGGATGGTGGACGCTTAGTTAGAGCCGGCGTCTACTCGGCTCAGCTTAGGGGCTTCTCAGGGTTTCTGTGACCTTTTAAGCCACACCCTCCGACACCTAGCTGGATTTTAGTCGCCTCTTACGACAGGCATGCCTTACCGCGGGAATATTCTAACCCCTATCCCGCAGGGGCACACAGCACAAATGTGTGTGCACGAATCTGTGTGCACAATAATTGCTTTGTGCGATGTGAAATTTGAAATCGCACAACAAATTTGAGTGCGTGCATTTTTTTTCTTAACACCACAAATGTGCGTGTGCATATTTTAAAAATAATTTCCATTGCCACAGTGCAGTGTGCGATTTTGTGCACCACATTCCGAACTCTGGTTACAAGTGCTCAAGCTACTTCACACGCAAAATAGGATACCAAGTTAATACAGATTAAGGATCTGGGTTAGCATCAAGTAGCGTGCAATATCTATTATCCTTAACAACAAACCAATTTCAGTAACTAAATCAGCAAAATATCTCGGTATGCATTTTGATTCTAAACTAACATGAAAACATCATATTATAAAAAGCAGTTACAAATTAAAGAAGACCAAAGACAATTCTGTTGGCTATTGAATAAAAACTAGAAGTAGACAAATCAAAACTAGAAGTAGACAATATCATTAAACAATCACTGCACATCAAAACTGCAACATTAGCATACTCCCTACAGTTGAGCTCACAAGACGTCGCAGATTTAACCTCGTCCAATCCAGTGGAACTAATTTGATTTTAATTAAATTAATTTTATTATTTATATTTATAAATTGTATAGCCTTTAATTATATCTACTTCACAAACTAAAATGACTCCCTGTTACTGAACAGGTAGTCAACAAATTTTTTCTTAACTGAATTGAATTTTAAAATGTACTTAGGGCCAATGCACATATAGGGAACACTTAAGTTAAGAATAGTTTAAGTTTATTATATATCAGTCCTTAAGTATTGACGGTTTTTACAATGCAAAGATTTAAAGGAAGGATTTGATTATGTAAAATATGGCAATACTGAAAAAATCTTATGAAGTGTCATATTAAGTTGTTTATATACCTCAGCGGCTCGAACTGAAAACTTTTCTATTGTCAAATTTTCAAAAACATGAGTGGAAAACGGGGCTCCAATTTTTCAAGCTAACAATGAATTATTATTATAAAATAAGCAATGAACTTAATTCGTAAACATCTATTTCGAGAAATGTCCAGTCACTAAAAAAAAAACTTTGGAAATTTGAAACGCGATATAAAAATGCGAACATCGTCAGAAGGACAAGAGTTATACAAAACTGATGGTGGACCCTTAAAACAGGTGATATCCACGGAAGATGCAAGACTGCTATCGACAATACATTCAACACAAATTTAACGATTCAGCAGTTCTTATGATAACGATTGCTTTCATGAAGATAACACAGAATGTGAAGAGATGATAACGGAATATCTGATAGAAGAAATCGAAAACAGTTGTGATGATGAATTATATGTGTAAATTATAAGCGTTTTTATAATTGGGTTTTGTGATCTTTATTTGATTTTATTTACTTTATACAATTGAATTTATACAATTTCGGTTATTGATTGTTTAATCACTTTTTTGTGTGTACCCGTGTGTTGACACGTTCGCGATCGAAAAACAAGAGACAGAATCAAACCAACGGAGTTTACTTGCAGCCAAAAAATATAACAAAAAAAATTGCTCATCTCGAGCGCAAAAAACAAAAGGCAATAAAAACAAGAATTAGAACCGTTGGTTTGATTACATCTTATACAGGGTTAGTTAGATAAATTAATTAACCATATATTAACCATATAAAATATTATATATGAATTATATAATATATTAATTATAATAATTTAATTATACAATATGTGATTTACAATAGATTAAAATATAATAAAATATAATATATAAATCATATAACACATCAATTATTATAATTCTACAGAATCCTACAATATTAACAATTTGACTTTAACCGCTCTAACAATATGTTTATTTTATTTCAATATTATTTATATATATTATTTCTAGTGAACAACAATTGGGAAAGCTTTACGCCAACTAAACTAAAAAATTCACTGCAAAAGTTTCTTATTGGTCTGCTCTTGCAAAAACAAAAAGAAAGTAGACCGAAGAAAAGTCTAAGCGAAGCAAAATTTCGCTTTTTTGAAGCGAGATTCGAGAAACGAATGCAGCAAATAGAAGAGAAACATACATTGGAAATGCATATAAAGCAAAAAGAAGCGAAAGAACAGGAAAAAATCTGGAAATTACAAATATATAAACTAGAGCTAGAAATAAGCTCCTTATAAAATTCAGAATATTCTTAAACTATTGAAATATATTTAATTTAATTTATTATACCGACACCATTAAAACAGTTTTTAAAATTATCAAAGTTCTAAAAAAAATTTCAATATGGCTTTGAATTCAAACTTCCTTGAATTTTACTTATGTCAGCTGATTTTTAAGAAACCATTAAGTGCTCTTTGTTGGCCACTTAAATCTCACTTAAAATTCAATGGTAAAACTGCAAATGTCGAATTGGTCCCTAAGTGTGCATTGTAAAACTGACACTAAGAATAGAGTCTTTTTTAATTTAAGACACATAACATACTATTATTTATTTAATATATTTTCATATTCGTAAATTAATTGTTTAATTAATTTTTGAAATATTTTATTATAACCGATATTTCGATTCTAGAGTGCTGATATAATAAATATTTTTAATACATAATATAACAATCCAATAAATGCATAGAAAAAAGGAATAATAATACAGTACAAAACAAATTAAATGGTAAAAACTAGAGTTTGGAATGTGGTGCACAAAATTGCACACTTCACTGTGCGAATGGATTTAATTTTTTAACTATACACTCGCACATTTGAACTGTTAAGGGCCCATTAGACAGCATCGCCCGCTATCAGCGCGCGATGTTGTCGCTTGCCATTACACATCAAATTTTTCAACAATTTTTTAAACACGTCCCAGATAAAACAACAAATATACTAAAAAATAAAATCATACATGCATTTAAACGATGTTTTCGTTTTCATCCTTTTATGCGCGTATATACATATGAGAATTTTTTCTCCAACTTTTTTGTGAAATGCGAAATTTGTTTGTGTAATAGGAACATTTGAAATTTTAAGAAATGCGATGACGAAAATCAAAACATTTTGATATTTCTTCAAACACGCTCGTGTTTTTGCATATACAGTCGGATTTGGTCGGCATGCAAAATTTAATTTGTTTTGAGAAATGGAAGCGTAAACATCGTTTAAATGCACGCATGATTTATCGTTAGCATGCGATGCTTTGCAAATATGAATGAATTGTATCTTTTATTTTAAATAATTGTATTTTCTACATAGGTAAAATTTCTTCATTTCCAAAACATGTTATTAACAAGAATTAAAATATTAATAACCTTGGGCTACCAAAAATATATAAATAACTAAACATTAAATTACAAGAAATGTTTTATTTTAAATATTATATGTATCGTTTATCTACGAAAAATTTATTACTAAAACATTTAAAAAAAATAAATTCAAAATATTAAATATAATATAATATATAAAAATAAGTATAAAAATTAAAATTATATATTAAATAAAAAACATCACTTTTTGTTACGAATTACGCATAGCAGTCGCTGTTCAGCGATTGTTTTAATACTGATGAGCACGGTTGCCACTTGAAAATTTTTTTCTGTACCAAAATTGGTTTAAAAAGGTACCAATTCTGTAAAAAAAGGTAAAATTTTTTTGGACCTTTTTGTTTTCTCGTTCTGTGTTTTTCATAGTGTTATAAATGAACAAAATATAAAATAGTGCAAAGTTGCATTTATAAAAAAAATTAATTGGAAATATCCACAATAAAGTTGGGTCGTCAAAAATGTACCAGTTTTTGAACATGAGTACCAAACGAAAAAAAAAAAAGTACCAATTTTGGTACTAAAGTACCATAAGTGGCAACCGTGCTGATGAGTGAACAAATTTTGCATTGTTTGCTGGAGGCGTGTTTAAAAATTGTTGAAAAAATTGATGTGTAATGACGAGAGACGACTCGTGCGCTGTCAGCGGGCGATGCTGTCTATTGGTCACTTAAAGCAAAAGAACGTGCGCACACACATTTTAGGTGCTGCTTTAAACTTCACATTGTATCACGCGATGTTTGTGCACACAGCTTCGTACTCACACATTTATGTAATGCGTTGACTTATAAAAATGTGCACAATCAAATGTGTGAAAAAAATTTATGCTCTCTTCGCACACGAGTTTGCTTTTCTAATATTACGATTGCAATACCATTTTGCTGCAAATTTTGAAAGGATTGATAGTTGCATTCGTTGAGATCGTAACGTATGTTAAAAATTGCATAAATTAACATATATTAAGGCAATTCACAGTACCATGGTAATTTAGTAGTCTGGTAATATTACCGCGTTTATTTAAAACAGTTGTGAACTGTTTTAATTGCAAGTAGTAGTAAAAATCAAGGAAATTTAAAAATGACATCAAAAAATGGAAAACATGAGTTATTGTCAGCCTTGTGCTTTCAAAACGCATTTGATTTTATGAATTGTGATTCAAGTAAGCAACGAGTATATCAGAATGGTTAAAAATTGAATTAAAAGTATTTATAAGGGCAATGTTATGCAGAGTGTCTCGGGCACAGCATGAGTACAATTGTTGTTGTTTTCAATGCAAATTTTAAATTTGAGAATGAGAGAAAAAACAATATGTCCGTTCAAACTCCGGCTTGAGAGCCGGCGTATTTGTGTCTTGGCACTAAGGCAAAACAGTGTTGTTTAGTAATAAATTTCAAAATTTGCGCCTTTTAGGAGCAAATTACTACAATTCTAATACGTTTTGGAGAAAAACTGGCAGTAAGCAACACAGCATTTTTTTTATAAATCGCTAATAATATAATTATTACACTTTCCGATTTTAAAAAAACGCGTAAAAACTGTTAAGAATTATTATAAGATAATATAATAATAAATTAACATTATTACAGCCTCTATGAGTTTTTTCTTACTAGTTATTTTTGGTGGCAAATTGAAAGTGAGCATATCTAAATTTACTTTTAAATTTAGACACAACCAAGTAGTAGTAAAAATACAAAATTGGCAATACTGATGAGACATTCTGAAAGAGCATAATTTGCCGTGCCCGAGACACTCTGCATAATATGGCTCTAAGGTGATTACAAAGTGAAAAATGTTATAATGGAGTTTACTATGAGTGCTGCTTCAATCTTACAAAGTCGTAGAAGCTTCCATTTATATGTTCCAAAATCAAATAAATGGACTGCGCGCGTACTACCTAATTTTGACGACAATCGTATGCGTCAAATCAAACACGCAGAATGTGTCAGCCAAAATGAATTTAATCATTTCTTTTCTTTAATTAAAGATGATTCTGTTTTTAAAAGCAAAAGCTTTGTTCCTCAAATGACAGTAGATTTGCAACTTGAAATAGCACTGTTTTTTGTTACGGCGCATCATTTCGAAAGGTAGCAACGCTGTTTGGTATAGGAGATGGTGGAACTATTAAAAAAGTCAAAAAAAAGGGTCGTTCAAACAATTTTAAATTTGAAGACATTTCTTTATTGGCCTCAATCTGATGAGCGAAAAAAATTGTTGCATTAACAATGCAGGTTGTCTTGGCTATATTGATGGCACTGAAATTCGACTGGCTGAAAAACCTATAGTGAGTAATAAAACAATCTTTTGTCTCGAACTTGGCAGAGCCCAATAAAAGTACAATTGGTTTGTGATTATCGCCTCGTTATTAGATATGCAACCATTGGGCACTACGGTAGCGTACGTGATGCAAGAATTTTTGCATTGTCATCAATTGATCCCGATAATTTTTTTCACGAGAATCAGTTTCTAGCTGGAGACTCAGCTTACGCGTTGTTCAGGAGACTCATAACACCATTTCTAGAAAACAGCATTGAGCCAACACTTGAAATACGTGAGCAATTTAATGCACATTTTTCTATATACCGATTCGTACCACTTTGGCGAATTATATTTCAAATTTGTAGTTGTTATAAAAAAAATTGTTTAACTTGACTTGATTAACTATCAAATAAATATGAAATATTAAAATATTTGGACAGTTATTCTGTCTTTTTTATATTTTCCATTTCTATTCTTTCCTTCATTTCAACTTCTTTTAATGCTATTTCTCTTTTCATTTTAATGTCCATAATTTTAAGTTTACGTTTCATTTGGAGCTGTTTGTCTTTATGTTTTATTTCCTCTGCATGTTTTTCTTTTTCGAAAAGAAATCTCTCCCTTTGTAGCTCTAGTTCAACCTCCTTTATTTTTATACTCCCGCAATTATTTCATTTTGCACCTTTAAAAAGTCACTTAACCCTGTCCGTGAGTAAATGCCTTTCTGCCCACGGTACGAATTGCAGCCATAAACGTTCAGTTGAATTTCTTGATTCTCCTTGTCACTTACTTGTTGCACTTGAATCTGTATGAAGCAGGACTGTGATGCACGTATTCTCTCTGTGTCCAAACACTTTCTCATATTCAAAATACATAGGACAATTTTTCAATATAACATCTGAAATAGAATGTAATAAAAATGTTTTTTTTTTCAAAGCGAAAAGTGCATGCTCAAATGCCTTTCATTGTTTCCCCCTTATTCATTGCGTCAGCACCATTCGAGTCTTGCATATTTTTCATTTTATTATATGTCTGACGCATATTTTTTACTTTAGAACATATAACACTTCACTCTCTTTCAACACTGCTTTCATTTAAAAAAGGCCGATAATGCGCCTGCTCTGTTGGCTTATGCCTATGCTTTTAATTAATAAACCTTAAAATAATAAGTAATATAAGCAATAAATATACATTTAGTAATAAATTCAACATTAAAATATAAATAGAAAATCACTTCTTCAATAAAATATATGGCCTTAAGGCCAAACATAATGCAAATCAGTTTCCCGCACTATTTTGTTGAGTTATTCAACATAATATTGTGCGCTTTTAAGTCATCATTTCACACAAATGCGCAGTAGACATTTCGTCTCCGCACATTTGAGTACATTTTTAATTTCAAGTCTGCACACGAAATGTGCTTCTCGTATTTTTTCAAGAACTCGTTTTTATTTTATTTTTAACGAGGACTCAAAAGCATTGAAAGCATAGGTCAAACCACTAAAAACATGTCCTCATGTCTGACCGGAAACATTTTTCTGTTTCATTATTGCATTTCCGTAAGGAATTATGTCAGATGGCGTCCTGAGCATCATTAGTTTTGTCGTCCGAGCTTGTAACTATTCAATTTCTTTTTTTTTCTTTTAAATACTTATACACTTATTTATTGCATCTTCTCCTTGAATAAGACTAACTAATAGTAGTAAATAACAGATTTTACTAATAGTAAAATCTTTTCACTAATTACATAATATTACAAATTTTAATTTTTCCTATACATTGTATAAAATAAAATAAAATAAGTAAACCTTATATTACGAACCTCACTTAGAACAATGGGTTAAATTTCATTGGAGTTAATGTTAGGTGGTTTATTAAGAAAGCGGTTCAACTTTATCAGATTAGTTAAAGGAAAGGTGCGGTTTTAACTTCAAGCTATTAATTAATGGCTGGACGATTAGTTCTTTTTAGGCGGGAAGTAGTGGATAGATGAGCGAGATTTCTTGCTAGGAGATTAACATATTCTGTCTGCCTTTTATTGTATTTTTTTCTTATATAGTCAAATTCATCTTTAACTAGGGGAATTTGTAAATCTCGGTGGATACTTTCATTTCTAATATACCATGGGGCACCAGTGATTTTTGACTGAGCTCTTTGGATAATTTCAGTATTTGAAGCACTGGTATTGCCAAATAGCTGGATACTATAAGTCCATATTGGTTTATTGATGCTGTTATACAAGAGTACTTTATACTCTAGGCATAGGAAAGATCTGCTATTAATGAGCCAAACAACTACGAGGCTTGTAGCTTTATCTGTGGTGACGACTGAGCTACTTATTGGGATATCAGAAGTGTAAAGTACATACAAGATAGGACTAAGAACACTTTCTTGTGTAACACCAGCTTCTATTGAGAAGTTATTAGAAGTATATGATTTACATTTAACTTTAAAGCTTCTGTTATGCAGATACGGTTCTAAAACTGAGTGGACATTTGAAGGTAATGAACCGCGTATCTTATATAGGAGCCCATTATGCCATACTTTATCAAATGCTTGTTTAACATCAAGGAATACCGCGGAACAATATTCTCTAAGCTCAAATGCGTGCCTTATTTCGTTGGTTATACGATGTACTTCCTCAATAGTTCCTTGTTTTTCCCTAAAATCAAACTGGTGAGAGGGTGTTAAGTTTTGAACGTCAAAGAATGGTTTTAGCTTTAAAAGCAGCGCGGGATCTTTACCTGATATATGAATCATAATAATCATAGATGTTTTCCACTCTGTTGGGTAAAAGTCAAATTTAATAATAGCATTAAAAAGTCTTGTGATAAGATTTATAGCTAAAAGGGGTAAGTTTTTTTATCATGATAGGTGAGATGTTATTATATCCCGGTGCCTTTTTGCAATCTAGCTTGTTTGTAATTATTTGAACAAGATCATTGGCCGTGATATTCATGTCAATAGGTGGTGCATGTAGATTCTGAGAGGAAAGTCATAATGTCCTGTTGCTGGATTTGTTTGAAACACCTCTTTTAGGTAACCGGCAAAAATGTTAGATCATTCTTCATCGCTTTGCGCCCAGTTTCCGAGAGAGTTTCTTATTGGAGAATCGGATTCAAAGAGAGAATTTATACCTTTGCTAGCATTCCACAAGGATAAATGGTTTTTGCCCTTTGGACATAAGTTTTGAATATAATTATATTGCTTGACTTTGGTTTCCTTGCTTAATGCAGATCTAAGTCTTCTTTGGGTTTTCTTAAATAAGTTTTTCGCTAAACCTAGATTTTTACCATTCGCGCCTTAACCTACGTTTTTGTGAAACTAAGTTCTCTATTATATGTCACTACTTGTAAGTACTTTATTGAATCTGTACGTTTTATTATCTTTAGGGGTGGAGTTTTCTGTAGCTGAAATCAGAATTAAGTTTAAAACTTTTTTTTTGTTATATAAATTTATTTTATTTGATTAAATAAATTTTTATAAAAGTAACTAGCTAACAGTAGTAATAATAAGCTAACAAACAATTTTAATCCACAATTATAAAGAATTTAATCAGAAATCACGCAAGTTCATTTATCACGCATTTCGGACAGGTTGCGATCAAAAATCACAAGGTTTTAGACGCTTAAAGCGACGTGTTGGCTCTATTGACGCCAGTTCGTTAGCTTCATCATTCGGATGAGAGTACAGTTGCTGCAGGTGCATTCTTGCATTTCGCTGTATTTCTTCCACCATCGTATTTATCCCTAGATCACGATGCAGATCAGAGTTCCTGATGAGTTTCTTGACAGAAGACTGCAGACGCCTGGCTGCTGTTAGTTCATCATCTTCAATCGCTAGAATAGCTGTATCGTCAGCGAACGTCGCTGTAAACGTCGCTGAGCTCGTTGGCAAACCATGTGTGTATATTAAATATAACAAAGGATCAAGTACACTGCCTTGGGGTACCCCAGCGATAATTTTTTGGAGTTCATTGTAATCGTTTCCATGCTTAACACGGAAGTAACGATTGGAAAAATAAGAAGAAACCATATCGAAATACTCCAATGGAAAAATGTCTCTTATTTTTGTTAGTAGACCTGTATGCCAAACTTTGTCGAAAGCCTTGGATACGTCTAAGAATATTGCTGAACATACTTTCTTTTCCTCAAGAGTAGTTTCGATTACGTTTGTGATTCTGTGGACTTGATCAATGGTCGACTGATTACACCTGAATCCAAATTGATGCATAGGTATGGTCTGCTGTTGTTCAATTAAAGGCAACATCCGTTTGAGCATAATCTTTTCAAATACTTTTAAAAGCACAGGTAGGAGAGCTATTGGCCTATAGGAGCTAACCTCGTTTGCATCTTACCCCGGTAAGGACCATAATAATTTCTGAGACCTTCCACAACGAAGGGAGATATTTCAATCGTAAAACAGCATTGAAGATGTTAGTTACTTTTACTATGCAGTTAGCTGGGATTTCTCTAAGAAGTTCTGCAGTTATGTGATCATATCCTGGTGTTTTTTTTAGCTTAAGGTCGTTATTTATTATCATCTTTACTTCAAGCTCGCTAGTTGGCGAGCTCAGTTTAAAACTGAGGTTGCGTCCTCAATATGAGACTTACACTTTATCTTGTAATTTGTGTGTATGTGACAACTAATGTACTTTTTATATTTGAGCCAATTTGTTCTAGGACTTGTAAGGCTATTGGAACTGTCATGAAACAGAGGAGCATCAAGTAAACAAAATATAACTGAAGAATTGTCAGAAGACAAATCGCAGCTTTTGTATGTTGAGATAAAATTTCTGCAAATGGCTTTGGTTACAGCGAAATCCTGGCTGCCCAGGACAGATTACGTTAAGTCCATTTATTCTATTAAGAATTGAGTTATACAGCTGTTTACCTTTTGGATTACAGAGAAGTAATCCGTAAATTAAGTTGGAGTAACGTTGAAGCGAGGCGGGCAGTATATTGTGGATAAAGTTAAATTTTTCCATTGTGCTTAAGGTATATAGAAAAATGTGTTTTTGACGCCTTCGTATTAAAATATCTGTACCACCATGTGCTTTGCCATCTGGGTGATTGGTTTTATAGAACAAATAACCAGAAATAGAAAAGAAATTTTTGTTTGTTAGATGTGTTTCTGAGCAAAGCATTGCATCCACACTTTCTCGGGCCATGAAGTGTGTGAGTTCAAGTTTATGTTGGCTTAAGCTGTTTGCATTCCATGTACAAATTTTTAAAGTACTCATTTATTAGACAAAAACATTTGGATTTATTCAACTTTGCATTTTTACTATTTCGTTGAGAGTAGTTTGCATGATTGACATAGACTGAATTAAACTCTGGGTGAGAGTGGTGATCATCATCTTCAAACTATTACTTTGAACTGGAGGGGCTTGTTGCTTGTCAGATTTAACGACATTAGCATATGATACACCTGGTGTAACAGGCTTAGAAGTTAAAGGTTGGGGTACTTCAACTAATTTGATGGGGTTGCTTCTTGTAGGATTACGCAACGCTTCTTTTTGCAGAGCTAACCTGTGTTCAGTTCTTTATAAATGGAACAGCCTCTGTAGTTTGCAGTGTGATTTCCTCTGTAGTTGCTATATTTTTTGGATTTGGTATCCTTTAATGCTTTTTTATTGCATTCGGAACTATGGTGAAGCTCGCCACAAGCTACGCACACTGTACGAAGAGTGCAATATGACTTAGTATGGCCATACTCTTGGCAGTTTGTGCATTGCACCGGACCATTTCTTTTGTGGGGCTCCCAACGCTAATTCTGCGGTGAAATAAATACTGTAGGTTGTAGATGGGATGGCTCTCATTTTTTTTAAACTTAGAAGTTTCCGGGTGAAGTTCAACTTTGAACATAGGTTGTGGGATTTTATCTTTGTTAACAATGTTTATAACTGCTCTAGCGCTAAAGCCTTTTTCGCTTAGGGCATTTGTTATCTCAATGGGTTCTACATCTGATTCGATACCTTTAATTACGACAACAAGGCCCTTACTACTCTTTAGTTGGTATGTGTAGTAATTTTTCTTGTTGTCGTCGAAATATTTGGTTATGACTCTAAAATTGTTTTCAGTGTCGATTTGGATTTTGGTTTCGTGTATTTTGCCCCTAGTTATAGGAACAATATGAAAAGTATTATTTCCAATCAGACTTGCAAGGATTGTAACTAGGTTAAATGAGCTGCGTTCACGCAGGTAGATTGGAGGCGGTTTAAAATTTTTGTTAATAGGCTGATTAGCTTTTTCTGTAGTTTCAGCTAATTCAGCAAATCTATTGCCAGAAAGAATGTTTGTAGTTGCACTATCTTTGATAGTTTTAGTTATTTTAGCACCTTTTGAATTGCTTTTTTGAGGACTAAGTTTTCGTTGTGAATATGCCGTAGTGCAATGAACATGTGCCTGCAGCGTATGAGCTCTTTCGCATTGTAGAATACAATATTACCATGCAATATGGCGCTGCATACAATCTTACCAAGCTGGTAACTCTTGCCAGGAGTTTACGCTTCTTGGCTCGTATGCTCGAAGTATTCGCCATGATCTGTGGTATGGTGACTGTGACTTAAGCCGTCTTCTCATTTGCCGCCTTTAGGTGGTCTCTAACAGTAATTCTGATATCTATGAGAATATTCAGGTACCGCAGGAATAACTTCGACGCTATTTCGAAGTCACCGCTCGAGAACGAGAAGATCTTTCGTTTTCTTTGAGTCTTGAGAAGCACTAATTCCGTCTTTTGGACCGCTATCTGGAGTCCTTTCGTGAAGCTAACAGGTTACTTTGTCAAGAGCTGCTGTGCATCGCTCCGTGATTTTCTCTATCGTTTTCATAACGACGATTGCAAGATCATCAGCATAGCCAATTTGTACAGTTCTTTGTGAGAACAACTTTAGGTACATTGTCGTACATATACATTCCACAGAGCAAGACCAAGCACGGAACCTTGCGAAACAATGCAAGTAAACCGTATACTGCTTAATTCCATCGTTCGTCAGCACCTGAAGCCATCTATCGCTAGAGTAGTTGCACACCATTCTCCGGAGGTACCATGGGACCCCAAAATCGTGCAGTGTTTGTGATATCTTCGACTAGTTTTCTGTGTTTTTGACATCACCACCGCACAGTACTTTTTTGTGCCTCCCTTCCCCTATTTACCACTAGTGGCTTAAAAAAATTTATTCATCCAGGCATTTGGTAAACAAACTTGCAAATCCGTTTGGGTCATCTTTAATTGCCGCAATAACCGCAATACTAGGAATGCCGTCTGGGTCTCGCGCCTTGTTGTTCTTCATGCACTTCATTATCTCATTGACTGTGACCATCGTTATTGTGACCAAGAAAGGACTAGTATCGAAGAAAAATGCCCTGTCGTTTATCGACGGAAACAGCATAGTCACTATACGGTCAATTAGAAGCAATTCTATGGATTGATGTGCTCTACTTCCCCGTATCGAGCACATAGCGACCTTACAGGCATTCTCCCAATGGTCAGCTTCAGAAGTCTAACATAATTCTCTGAAAGAACGCTGCTTGCTCTGCTTGTTCAGGGTCTGCAATGATAATCAATAGTCAAGTAGGAAAACTATTGAATTTAAAAGCGGTTAGAACTGACAACGCATTTGATCTGCAAGCATTTATGGACATCACAAAAAAAGTATTGTATGCCATCAGTAATTTAGGCGTTGATGTTTCTACGTGAGATCCATTAATGATTCAATTACTATTACCAAAATTAGACTGAGACTTGCGGATCATATCAACAACAACGCGGATTTACTACTGATACTCGTATACCTCAGGTGAATGAACTTCTTGAATGTATAGAAATGCGTTTTCGAAGTTTGAAAAATATTAAAAACAAAAGGAGAATCATCATACAGTCAGTCATCGGATGTCGAACAATATAGTAGGAGTCACATTAAAGGTTGTGTACTCTGTCACAACAATCATCATATTAACAATTGTTAATATTTATAGAAATGAATATTAAAAGAAGATGTGAGTATATTAAGAACAATAAGCTGCGTTTCAGTTGTCAAGGCGAAGGCCATAAGGTACAAGATTGTTTAAGTAAAAACACTTGCAAAAATTGTAACAACAAACATCACGCGCTCCTTCATAAAATCGAGCATAATAGCATAAAATCAAAACAAAAGCATTCAACAACAGAAGTAGCATTGAGTACCACCATCAAAGAAAGCCTAACAGTGTTGCTTGGAACAGCTATGGTATAATTAGAAAGCAAGAAACATCAAAATACAGTAAGAGCTTTGATTGATTCTGGTTCGCAGACGAGTTTAATTACAGAAGATCTTGTTCGAAAGTTGCATATTTCCTATCAACGAAACGAAACAAACATAAATGGCATTAACGGGCAATCAATGAAAACCATTGCAAAAGCGACACACTATATATTCCATGTATGACCCGAAAGACATTTATGAATTTGAGGCTATAATAATGCCATCACTTACATCCACATTACCCAAATCGACTCCAAGTGGCCTCATTTAAAACGTTTGCGGTTAGCTGATCCTTGGTACTTTGAACCAAGAAAAGTGCAATTACTTTTGGGTGCTGATAGTTTTCCGGAAATAATGACTAAAGGCTTGATTAAAGGTCCACCAAATACTCCGATAGCGCAGAATAACATTTTTGGATGGATTCTTTCAGGTGCTGGCTTTGTGACATATATCAGCGTGGAAGAAACTGATTCGATTTTGAATGTTTTTGGGAACTAGAGAAATACTTACAATAAATTTGCAAACTGATGAAGAGAAACAATGTGAGCAACATTTTATAAAAACACACAATAAAATGAATTCAGGAAGGTAAGTAGACAAGCTACCATTGAAGCAACCTCGATGGATGCTAGGTTAATTCAAGAGAGCAGCAATGACAAGATTTCTATTTCCTGAAGCTCGATTAGCCAAGAATCACAAACTTCGACTGGAATATATCAAGTTTATAGAGGAATATTTAGAATTGGGCCACATGGAAGATGTAAAGACAATGGCTTTTAAAGAAGTTTATTATCTTCCAAACTACGCAGTTATGAAGAAAGAAATTTCAACAACAAAACTCCGCGTGGTGTTTGAAGAGGCATCAAACACCTCTTCAAAAACCAGTTCAGGGAAATCACTTTATGATATATTGTGGGTTAGGCCAACAATTCAAAAGGATATCTTTTAACTACTTTTACATTGGAGCAAGTTTGCAATTGTCTTCACCGCAGATATAGAAAAAATGTACCGGCAGATATTGGTACATTCCAATGATAGGGATCTTCAACGTGTTCTTTGGAGAAAATATGTGTTAATGCCAGTTAAAGAATATGTTCTGAATACCGTAACCTATGGAACATCATCAACTCCATCCTTGGTCATTAGACCAGCAAATCAGTTGGCAGATGATTATGAGAGTGAATTTTCAATCACAAGTAGGACCATACGAGAACGCTTTTATGTAGATGACTATTTAGGTGAAGCAGACACGATAGAAGAATGCAAAACAATCCAAAAAAAATAATCAGAGTTCTTGAAAAAGAAAGCTTTCAATTCAGAAAATGGACATCAAACAATCCAGAAGTACTTCAGCAGATACCGGAAGGAAATAGAAAAGAAACGCTAAAATTGACCGAAACAATATAAAAATATTAGACCTAAGATGGTGCCCTAAAACTGACGAATTTGAGTTTAGTTGTTTATTTACAAAGCTCCTGCGGACAAACTGCAAACGTATGTCTACTCGCGGCGAAAATAAAGGTCGCTCCAACAAAAAGTGTAACATTGGTACGATTAGAACTATGTGCAGTGGGACAATTAGTGAAATGAATGTCATGTATTCAAAAGTTTCTTAATTTCAATAACAAAAATGTTTATGCTTGGACGGATTCGCAGATTGTTCTAAATTGGGTTAAGCAACATCCAAGCAAATGGAACACTTTTGTAGCGAAAGAATTTCGCACATCCAATAGAATTTTTACGGTCATTTGAGATTCATTTATGATAAGGAAAATCCAGCAGGAATTCCATCAAGGGGACAATTCGGAGATAGTCCACAGAGGCAAGAGGCAACTAAAAACTCGAGTTCATAGATTTTCAATGTCCATTTTTTGTGGTCTTGTATCATTATTATAGCACACTGGACAAACAATGCTGGGCTACCAACAGGTGCAACAAGACATGGATATGGACGGATGGTAAAGGTCTACGACAGAGGAGAAGCATAAACGTAACCGAACGACAGGCAGCATGTGTATTGGTGGACTTAAAAGGAAATGCAATTATGCACGGCGTTTGTATCAAAGAGCATGTAATGATCAATTTTTGAAGTAAAAATAAAATTGATCTTACAATGATGAGGACCTGGAATAAGTAAATAATTAAAACCACTGAATGATAAATATTTCATGGACATTACCTCGAATACTCACGACTAGTTCACAGTAATAACTTCAGTGGAGTTCTGGGTGGAATAAGATGCTGGATGTAAGCTGAAATTATTAAGAAAGAATAATTATATAAAATAAGGAATACTATATCAATAAAATAGTAATATTAAAATACCTTCTCTGTGTGTCCGTCCAACTTTATTTTAAATAATTTTTTTAAAAATAATTAAAAAAAAACAAAAGAATAAAATCGCTGACATCCAAACACGTTTATAAAAATCATAACAAAAACCTGCAATGTGAGAAATGTCATTTTAATTTGTTTTGTTATAATTTTCGTTTGATCGCCAAAAGTTGCAGCGAGTAATAGGAAAAGCTGAGAATGCAGCGTAAACATTGCAAGGTAAGGGAATCAATAACAAAGTAATTGAAAGCTTTCGTAAGTCTCGAAGTAGAAAATCTTAATTAAGTTCATTGACAGCAAACCGGCTAACTGAAATATTTTGATTTGAGCAGTTATAAAAAAATTGGAATAAAAGGAGCAGTCAGGGAAGCTACTGTCTTCTTTTGGTTAGTTTGTTTGAAACGGAATGTACAAAACGAGTGACAGAGTTTTCTTTTGCTGCATTTGATTAACTAAAAAAAACTTCTGTGAACTACAAGAAATATAAAAGCACAAATTTTCCTTTTGTGTGTTCGGTTAAATATACCCGAAATAAGTGCTGTTTACTAAAAACTAAAAAAATAATAATAATAAATAAATATAATATATAATATAAAATATAAATAATAATAAATATAAAATAATATAATATAATATAATATAAAAGCATTAATTAAGTAATAATAAAAGCATTAACTTTCCTTTTTGTCTGTTCGGTTAAATATACCCGAAATAAGTGCTGTTTGTTTTGTGCGGTGATTTGAATATTGAACACTAAATATAGAAAACCGGTGAAATCAAAACCAAATAGTTTTCAAAACCGGGATATTCAGAAGTAATACGAGTAAATTAAAATAGGTAACAATCCTCATAGAAAGTGGCGCAAAGTTAAGATTACATGTGAACTACAACTTAGCGTGGACTCCAATCGACTTAAACTTGCGTGTAGAATTAAAAGAAAAAAAAGGAAAAATTTGAAAAAAATATAAATTCATAAAATTAAATAACTAAAGCCTAAAAGGACGAAATAAACTGGAAACCGGAAATAAAAAAAAAATATAATAAAAAAAAACAAAAAAAAAGGAAAAAAACCCTCATTATTTTTTTTAAAACGAAAATTAATATCACTGGTTTAGTTGGTGACATTAAACCGGGGTTATGTTCGTGATCCTTTTGGTTAAAACATCCAAGCAGGATTTAAAAAAAAAAAAAAAAAACACAACGCAATCGTGAAATCGTTTTTTTAAATATGCAGGCCTTTGCTTCCTATCGCTTCAAAAAAGAAGTTCCTGACAATTATTTTGATTTCAGTTGCAATATTTTTGATCATGCACAATTTTCTTGATTTTATTCATTATCCTAGTAAGTTTTAAAAAATATGCTTCACAAGAGCGAAAAGGCTTATTAACGAGCTTTTGAAAAGTTATTAAAATATAAAATTATATAAACTAATTGTTTATATAATTTTAATAAACAATAATAGAATTGTCGAAATGCAACTAAAATAATGTGGAGCTCATTTGCAGACATTGCAAAATCTAAATTACGTAAAATAGTGCGATTTTTGTTATACTTGATAATTGCTTTGAACTGCATTTTTACGAAAAACGAAGTCAACGAACCAGTCAGCCTTAGCATTGCTTTGGACTTTGAATTGAAAGCAAAGTGATCATGTGGTTCGTTGATTCCTTAACAGACTCTTTAAGAATTCTTAGTTAATTTTTATTTTTTTAATAACTGTTGAGATCCTAGATTTCTAGAAATAAATTTGGCACACTGCATTTTAATACAACCTTTAGCATGTTGTATATACTGTATATTGGATTTCAAAATAATTTCACAGATAAATTTTATTTATCACTCAATACATTAAGGTTTTTTCTCTTTTTAGGGTATATTGGAGAGCAATTCGTGCACACCAACAACTCCAGATACAGTAGAAGCTCTGGTGTGGACTATGAATGCTGTTTTTGGCATTGTCTATGCGCTTTTGGGTAGTTATTAACTAAAATAATTAGTGAACGAAAATAAATAATTAGTGTCATAATACAAAATAAAAATTTTTGACATATGAAATTTAAAAGTAAAAATATCGATTCACATTATAAATCATTGTAATTTGATTGTCAATTTTATCACATGTCCACACTTTTTAATTATAACACTATGATATGTTACTATGATAATTACTGGAAAAATACAAGAGTTTTTGTATTGTTTATTATGTATGTTGATGTACAAAACGCGTGCTGCTGACTTGGGACTTAAAAAGAGAAGAAAGTTAAAAATCAAGAAAAAAAGGTAACTGTATGAAAAGCCAAACCGTATGAACTGTATGAAGAAATGTACTTTCGTTACAAAGTTAACGAAAGTCATCATTGGGTTGCATATCTATAAATAAATGGTGAGCAGCACGCGTGTTTTAAGTGTAAAATATAATAATATTAAATTTATTTACTAAATTTGCTTTACATAATAAAAAATAAATATATAAACACATCTCTCAACACCTGCCGCGTTGAAGCACTGAGCTGTGTTCAATGAATATATGGATTAATAGATGGGCAGCATTGCCAACTTATGTACAGGTCGCCGCACCACTTCACTGTTCATTTTGACGTCAACGACTCGTATTTTATTGTCGTGCCGGGGAATTGCGGACTGACCCTTCCGAGTTTCAATTGGTGAGGAGGAACATTGTCTTCGTGGACGACGACTAGTAGGCCTACCGCGAGGTTGATTAACTATTTGGTTTTGTGCTGCAGACTCACTATGTAGTTTTTCGATCAGCACTACCAGAACCTTCATTTAAGTTCACATAAGAGTCGCCATCTCGTCAAAAAGTTCATCTCGTTGTCTGATACGTCGAAAGCGGACCCTTGCGGCAGAGTGCGTAGAGAACCTCCTATTAGAAGGTGCGCTGGAATTCACAGACCGCCAAAGTGTGGAGTCTTGGGTGCTATGAAGACAAAGTCCATTCCGTTTTGTGCAGCGTACGATACCATTTCGGCCTTTTGGATGTTGAACGTATCTGCCAGCTCTCGAAGTTTTCGGTCTGCCTCCACGAAATTCGATGCGTTGTCGCAATATATCTTCTCAGGAAGTCCGCGCCTACCGGAGAACCTTTTAAGACAAGAGACAAAACAATCAGTTGTTAAATTTGAAACTAATTCTAAATGCACTGCCTTTGACGTGAAACAAGAAAAACAGCAATATACATTTTTACTGTTAGCCTTCCACGAATTTTCAGGGTAATAGTTACGGGTCCATAAAAATCAACACCGCATATTAGAAATGGTCGTGATGCAGTTAATCGATCTTATGACAAATTTCCCATTATTTGAGTGAGAAGTCTTGGTTTATAGCGAAAACAATGAGTACAGGCTCTTACTGTTGGACTATATGATTTATTTGCATTTATTAACCAAATTTTCTAGCGAAGTATCGCTTTAAGGGCCTTCGGGCCAGCATGATAATTGGTTAAATGAAGAAACCGTAGATATATTTCGACAAAGTGCGAGTTTTTTGATAAAAGAAGTGGGAATTTAGACTCGTATGAAATCGGTGCGCTTAGAAGACAGAGCAACCTGCAATTTTGAGATCCATTTTGAACTACATGACTTAATGGAGCTAACTTTTGAAGTCCGGGTGATAGCGTTTAAGATCGTTCAATCTTTCGAATTTCGTCTGAAAAGTCACGCATTTGAATGAATTCAACAATTTTTAGATATGACCAATTCAATTCCTGTGCAATTGGTGCCATAGAAGCAATTTTTTCGTTTCATTTGCAATAGTGCAAGTAACAAAAATGTAAGCTAAAATTTGTAATAATTTTGTGAAAGGCGATTGCCTTAGAAGTGTGTCAGCTATTATATTTTTATCGTCCTCAACTGCAAGTAGTACAACGGTTAGTTTCCGTTTTTCTGACCTTTTTTGTTCGCGAAATTAGAAATGAGCTGTACACACCTCTAGTATGTATGTATATATGTTGATTCTTTTTTTGAGTCAGCGCAACTGGGCACTTTTACTTTTTGATAACTGGGGGTACTAAAGGGTCGCACCCATCTCATTGATGAATTTATGTATTCCCTATAAGCTTCATGATTATTCAGTGATTGATATAAGATCTGCGTACCTCCCCGAGCGGAGAGTGATAACTCTAAGATTAAATAGTGCTAAGTAGGATAGCCTGTCAGTTTTCGCATATAACTTCACGGTTCTGTCCTTTATGTATTTTTTGATCGGGTCTATTCTAAGGTCTCTTAGCATGTCGTTTGTGTGGATGTACCAAGGCACTTTGAAGAGTCTTCGGAGATCCTGTCAAAGTCAACTTGCAGCTTTTGTGTAGTAGAGTCGACAGCTTTGCTATACGCGACACACCCATAAAGTAATGCTGGTCTAATTATCTGGCTATAGATCAGTTTTCTGTTTTTCGCACTAAGGTTGTTGTGTTTGAAAAGTGATTGTAAACTTTGCAGTGTTTTAGCGAAAATGCTTCTTTTGACTTGTTATGCTTATGCCAATTTAACCGCTTATCAAACGTGATACCTAAGTATTTAATGCTATCCTCCCAATTAATCATGATGTCACCAATTCTTACTCTCCGTGGATGTTGTCTGTGTTTACGTGTAATAAACAGGGCTTTAGTTTTCTCATTATTAATTTTTATTTTTCATTTCTGGAAGAACCCCAGGATGAGATTAATATGCTCCTGCAGCATATTGGTCACACTTCTGGTAAGTTTATCAGAATATAACAAGCACGTGTCATCTCATTTCATATTTGAATGAATATGGACATACCACGGACTGGAAATAGAATCCAGCTGAATCAGGTTGTTTTTAAATGCTTGCTAGTATCGAGCTAGTATCGAGATGCATAGAAATTGACTTATCCCAGTCAAGCTTCTGAAGCCAAAGTTCTTACAATAAAATTATTACGTTTTGTTTATTTCTTTTTGTTGCTCGCAAGTCGTGAAACTTTTCGTCCAAATGGAACTTATGAATATCGTTCTGGGGAGTCCAATGTATACGTAACACCTTTGTGGAATCGATGTTATTAACTTTCAGGAAAAAGTCTGCAGAATCATACGTTGATTGGTTTGGAAACCATTCCGGTAGTTGGAGTCCTGCCGAATCAAGAATTTGAGTACATTGGGTTCGAATTGTTTCCAGCTCTTCCAGATTAGCGGCACCAGTCAATAGACATAGAAGTCATGTTGGATAACCTTTGATCCAATTGGATGAGGGTTCTTATACAGCTCGCTTAAGTAATTTCAGCAACGTGTTGCCAAGAAATTGGCAGGTGAAGTACCATATGTCACAGTATTCAGTTTATAAACGGTAAACTGATCTGCAGATTTTTCCCTACAGAGAATATTCTGAAAGTTACGATCTGCCTCGTCAAATTCAATTTCACGGAACATTTTTGTAATGTCAGCAGTCATAGCATATTTGTTCATACGAAAGCGAAGTAGAATTGAGTACAGCTCTTCTTGTACCGTTGGACCGACCATTAGAATGTCGTTCAACGACACTCGTGAAGATGTTCGACACGAAGCATCGAACACGATGTGAAGTTTTGTCGAGGTACTCTAAGGTCGCAAGACGCAGTGATGCGGTATATAATAATAAGGAGTCAAAGAAAAGTTGTCAGTGGTTAGTGTCACGTGACCTAATACCGCATTTACTTTTTGTGATTAAAAGTAGATTAAAGCAAAAACCGAGATTAAAGTACTAACCTCGTTGTTTAATCTCAGATTTCCCATACAAAAGTTAATCTTCTTCTGGTCGAGATTAATTTTAAATCTTCTTCGAAATGGTGATGATTCCTGTGTTCAACTCTGCAAATGGCTTAATATCCTAGATTTTTTACGATCTTAGAACAGTTGGAAAATAAATGTCAAAATCTATTCAAAACAACATTAAAAATTTGAAAATAGCGAAGTGAGTAAAGTTTTTATTAAATTTGTTTAATAATAGTTTTGTACATAATTATAACTAAAATTTGTCAAATTATTGTTCTAAAATTATTTATTAAATTTATATCACCATTTTTTTTTACAATATTGTTATTAAATAATTTATTTACAGAAATTTATAAAACACACGAAACAAAACATAACAACAGAAACGTCAAAATTATTCTCCAATTGTAACGACACGGATTCGTCGTTTAATTTTTGCTGAGGTATCACTCAGTCGCGGTCCGGGTCGTCGCAATAAATTTATTTACTGACCAGTTTAAAATCTGATAAACCAAGGAGGGAAAAATTAAAACCGTTTAATTTTTATTTCCAAATTTTATTGAATTTATAACTAACTTATTACTTATTATGCTACAGAAAATATTGATTGTACTCAAGATTCTAGCCAACGACATCAAAACATTAGAGGCGTTGTACAAAGTTCTACTCAAGATTCTAGCAAACGATGTTAAAACATTAGAGGCGTTATACAAAGTTCTACACAAAATTCTAGCCAATGATATCAAAACATCAGAGGCGTTATATAAAGGTCTATTTAAGATTCTAGCCAACGATATCAAAACATCAGAGGCGTTATACAAAGTTCTATTTAACTACCAATTTATTTAGCTTATAGTATTAAAATACTATTTGCTTCAAAAAGACTTGTCGTTGGAGTAGGTCTCTACTCACTTCGGTGTGCCGGCGCTAAGAGATTTTTCATATAGAGTTCTCGCCTATTTATATGAAATTATTCTCACTTTATTATTTGCATGCACAACTGCACAAGTGTAATTCCGAGTACGTAAATAAAAAATGCATTTCTTCGCGAGGTAACGGCTCTGCCGTGAGCTTGGCTTGACTTGTGCTGGCTGTGCGTGTGAATGTTCGCTGCTGCGTTTGAGACTTAATTTTGATTTTATGAATGAAATATTTTTACGTTTGATGTTTTTGTGACCTTGAATATATGATGTAAATTTTATGCAGACGAAAATACTACATTTTATTATAATTCAGAAAATATATTTTATAAATAACTTATACCTAGTCTAAATATACCAATTCATTTTTATATGTAAAATTATATAAATAAAATTCAATATATATCTTATACTAATAAAATCCATTTTTATCATTAATTAATATAAATACAATTTAATATATATAACTTATAGTAATCTAGATATGAAGTAAAATTCATTTATGTACATATATTTTTATACAAATAAAATTTACTTTATACAATGTATAATGTAAACGGTGTAGGTTAAAAATGCAGATTAATTGAATCTCCTTTTCTTAATCTCACAATGTGAACGTAGTATAAGTCACGATATTCTGCCATAAAATCCATATATAGCTTCTGAAGCATAGAGTCTTTCGACAGCCTGAGATCCAGTGACAGAAAACGATTTTTTGCTGTTTCATATGACAGACCCAAAAGGTTGGGGTTGGCGTTACATCTTAAGCCTCCCTGAAGATAAGCGTGAAATTGTGTTGAGAAACTTAGTCTCATAGTGTTATTGTTCTATTGCGTATTTTTTGAAAGTGAGCCCCTTGGGAATTTCTTTCAATTCCCAGAATTTTTTTACAAGAAAGTATAGGCAGAAGTCACCTACCGACTCTGCTTCTTTGGACATCTTTATATTTTCCTGATACAATCCATACAAGTTAAGTTTTTTGGAGGGTTGGAAGGTCAGTACCTAGTTTTATTTATCCTACTGATAAGAGCTTAAAAAGGGTTTTTGCACCAAGGAGAAGGTCAATTTTTCGAGGTTTGTGGAATTACAGATCAGCAAGTGGAACATTTGAAGGAATGTTCCAGTGGTTCATTAACAGGTGAATGTCACTAACCTTGGCAGGTAAGTAGGTGGATATTGAATGCGTTATCCAAAAATCCGTCGAAAAATTATGAGATGTCACAGTAGCGTGCAATTTGTGCTGTACTGTGGAATTTATCTTACCAATGCCAATTAAGTCTAATGTGTCAGAGTACCTTCTTAATTGAAATCTCTTCGCAAGCTCTTCTGTTATGAAACTAACCTGAGAACCTGAGTTTAACAGTGATCTAGCTAACTGGTACACTTCCGCTTTGCCTTGTATAGTTACTACTGCTGTAGTTAAGATGATTTGGTCATCACTCGATAAGATGTGGTTTATAAAGGCACGAAAAGTTGGTAGATTAGTAGTTTGTTCATAAGTCGGAACTGAACCTGACTGAGATAAACTGGTAGAGTATTGATGTAAAAGAGTATGATGCGATCGATTGCAAGCACAGCAACGGGATGCCTTATATTTTGATACAGTATGCCCTCTTTTGAGACAATTTACCTATGCCTTCCAAAGATGATTTAATGAAGTTAAACCGTTCAAAAACTGATACAGCAGCAAAAGCGGAACATGAATATATTACATGTTCTTTCGCATTACATAACAAACATCTACTTTCCTCTTGCGAACTATTTTTTTGCACATAAGTGAAGATTTTGCATTCTTACATTGCCAATTGTCCTGTTCGATCGAAATCTTGTCGTGCAAGCTTTGTCAGCAGAAATGTGCTGATATCGCTTATTAAAAGTAGCCTCGCAATTAGACCAGAGTGGCAGCTTGTCATAATCTAACTGCTCCTCCCATTTGGACTTCGTAGCGGCATCGACCCTTAACATAACTTAATGAATAAAAATAGTATTTGAAATATTTCTATAATCTCCTATTGACAATAGGGACTCATAAATGGTAGAAATGTCGGTATCTATGATTGAATTTTTCAATATCAGTTAGCGAATGATCATTATGCACTAAGCTTTCAAAAAGGTGTATATTGTTCTTGTACTCGGAATGTTTCCCGCTAAATTTAAATAAACGCATACTTGGCAGTGTGGAATGATGTGTAAAGTTACGCTTCAGAAAAATAAAAGACGCGTCACTTTGAGTGTTTATAGAAGACTGATTTTTATTTATTTATCTTAAATCTAACATTGTTTCTTAATACTAATTTCCAATAGAATCTTATGTAATGATTCTATTGGTTAATACTTATAATACTTGCGTCTAATTGGTTAACCCAAATTAGACGTACATATTTTTACAGAAATATCTCATCAATAAATGGCGTAATATTTACTAATGCAAGTGTTCTACATATGGTTTCACTTGAAACCGTTTATTCTATTGACACAGTTTTGACTTATGCATATTGCACATATGGTGCAATGTGCAACCTTAGTTGCCAATTAAATTATATATTTATTTAATTTTATTTATTATTTTTTATTATTTAAAAAAAAATGTAAATTAAAATTTACGTAAAATTTATACTTCATTATTTTAAAATTAAATTAAAATAATACGATGCTAACCTAAAAAACACGTGTTGCTGCCATGGGACTTGAAAATAGAAGAATTAAAAATCAAGAAAAAAAGGTATAAAGCCAAACTGTATGAAGAAAAGTACTTTCGTTACAAAGTTAACGAAAGTCATTATTGGGTTGCATATCAATAAATAAAAGGTGACCATCACGCGCTTTTTAAGTGCAAAATATAATGATATTGAATTTCAATTAATAAAAATTAATATTATAATAATTTAATCATGTCAATGTAAAATTTAGTTTACATAATCTATATATATAAAAGAAAGTTGTGTTAGTTACACCACTTATAACTCAAGAACGGCTGAACCGATTTAGCTGAAAATTGGCAGGGAGGTAGTTTAAGGCCAGGAGAAGGACATAGGATACTTTTTATCCCGTTCGACAGCATTCCCGTGTGACTTGACATGAAACGTCAGTGGTGAGAAACGACAAAGTAGGTTTTGAAATTATCAAATTTTTGATATAAGAAAATATTTTATTAAAATTTAACAGATAGAAATATAACTTAGTTAATGTGTTTTTAAAAGTTGTATTAGATCAATATAAGTTTGTGTTGCAATAAATATCGTTTTTAATCAATAAAACTACCTGGTTGTTGCAAACTCAACAAAATAAATAATTAACAATTATAATGTATGGTATGGTTGAAAATTTGAGTTTTTAGTTTTTTAATAATGCCGCGACCAAGACGATCGAATCTTTCCCGACAAAGCCGTAATGCAAGAAGAATACGAAATACTGCAAATTTAAGGACTGAAGAAGAACAAGAAATTGCACGTGAACAGCGCCGCGATAGTATGGCTCGACTTCGTGCTTCTCAATCACGAGAGCAAAGTGAAGCAGCCCGTGAAACAGCTCGGTTGGCAATGCAGAATCGTCGAGCGAACAACAGAGGTCAACAAATAGATAATTTGCGATGCAGAATAAGATATTTATCAAGTGCTGATTTGAATCGAGCAGCGTTTCAATACGATTGCAGCAATGATTACAGCTTGCATCCTATGTACTAAAATACACAAATAAATTATGAATGATTAATGTAGGTATTTTTTTTTTTTTGTATTTTTTCCAATTAAAAAAAAACTGCTTATTTATTGCCTTTAAGGCGGAACAGAGTTCGCCGGGTCATCTACTAGTTAAAAATAAATATATAAACAAATCTCTCAACAATTACTATGATATATGATATATACATTTGATAAATAACAGGTTTGTTTCATTTTATATGAAGATTTCATGTATTCATTTATTCAGACTATTGACAATAACAAATAATTGTCTGCACAAAACTAGACTACCGTAATAGGGTGGCTCAGAAAAACTAAAATGCGATTCTTAATGAGCGCACCCACTAGGAATATGCCATTGACAAAAAAAATGATATTCCCAAAGTTTTGGAGCAATAGGATTGAAAATGACGTTGCGCCACTCGAGCAAAGTTGGGTTTTCAGGACAAAAAGCAGTAATTTTTCAATTCAAGGTCATTTTTTATCTTTGTTACTTGTTTCAACACTTATTAATATATACTCATTTGATAGATAATTAAAATATCTTTTTAATAAGATACTGATGAGCAAAATCGGTTAAAAACTATGCGCAAAACACAATAATTAGTTCAGCGACTGTGCTCTGTTTTCTATTTCATACCTTTTAGCTGGCATGCACAATGCTATCGCAAATGTTTACAAGAAACGGAAGAAACATAAATAAAAAATAAAAATAATACATTTCTACTTAATAATTTATATAGATATTTAAGTAGAATTGAAAATGTAGTCAAAACAAGATTTTTTTCGTAAGCAAAGAGAAAATGGTCGTACAGGGAGTATGACTGAAATTAATATCCTTTTAGCAAACGAAGCAAAAGCGGCTAAAAATTGCATTGATTTTAATTGGAATAAATTCGATGAAGAAATTTGTCTCAAAATAGAAGCTGAATCTTTAGTCACAGTTCAAAAAAATTGGGATAACGCAGACAGAACGTTTAGTTTAGTTTAGTTTCCGCCCTTGACAAACGCAAAGTTTCGGATCGCTACGTTATACATATTTTGTAGTTGTAGGTATGGCGCCCAGGTGCCATCTAAGATTCTCGATGGATGGCGAAAATCATGTACTTACTAAAAATATTTCTTTTAAGAGATCAATTTACATATAACTCGGATGATTTGTACGAGGTATATACATTTTTATAGTGAGCATATGTGTGAACATTTTAACCCACACTAGGTTAGGTTATGTTCGGAAGGCACTTACTAACAGTTGTCAGCACTTCTACTCGGAGACATATATTGCCCATTGGGATGCCCTTAAAAAATTTTACCAGGAGATGCGAGTTGCTAACCTTTGTTATTCTTGTAAACCCATTTGGTTTTCCAGATGAAGTTGAGGAGATTCGATAAGTTTGCTTTCGTTATCTCTTCCAAGCCAGTAAAATAAGGATCCCCAAGACATTAAAGTAGGCTTGTTTGAAGTCCTGGACAGAGACACAGGAAGTGGTTGATAGATTTTACCTCCTCTTCATCTTGGCAATTCCTGTATAATCTACTTGTTGGAACTCGCCACCGTTGGATCATAGGCGCAATGGCACAGTGCCCCTGCACACGAACTGCAGGTTTGCTCAAACCTTGAAGGCTTTTCGTTTTATTTTTGTCCAACTTAGGCCTTAAGATTCTAGCGACCTTACAGTCTTCGCGGTTAGTTTATAAATTGTTAGTCACCGTATTGATTCCCTCTATTATCCTAAACAGTTTACATATCGGTGTATGTATTGAGAGGTCGGCATCTCCTGTATGCAATTCAGAACCTCTTCTGGCCATCTCATCTGCTAGTTCATTTCCTTCAATATTGCTATGTCCAAGTATTCGAAATGTACTATGCCCAACAAAGAGAGACCTAATGATGTTTGATGCTCATCAGTGAATAGCGACATTTTAATACTATCTTGGAATTTAGATTCAATTGCTTTCAGTGCTGCCTATCTACAAAAATCATGAAATTCGAATGCCGAATTGTACTTTGTTGTCTAATGTTGACCTCTTTTTCGATAACATATATGTCGCCGTGAAAGACGCTGTAAGTAGCAGGGATTCGGTAGCACTGTCTTATCTGCATATCTTTCGAGAAGATACCTGCTCCCGTACCGCCCTCCATCTTTGAGCCATCTGCGTAGATAGTAACTGTAGAGTTACCGGTCACAGATCCAAGCTTCCAGCTATCTATCTCTGGTTTGATAAAGAGTGGGAACCCACTAATGAAGTTATTTTCCTCAAAGAACCTTATTGATTTCGTGACCGAAGAGATAACAAATTTTTTTGATCGTTTTTGCCTATCTAATAGTTTTATCAGTTTCGATCCATCGCCATGGATGGAGACGCAAGATTATAGAGATGCACTTGAATTCTGTGCCAGACTTTATATGATAAATGATTGAAAGAGGAATTAGGCTTATGATGGATTATAATTTGATTTTGACAAAATATGAAGAGGAAAAACAATATGTTCTGCAAGTAGTCGAACATTATCATAAAAATTATCCTTCACATAGTCAGATTTATGTCATAAAACATAATAAACACAATGTATTAATTACTGAAAAAAAAAGTTTTATTGAAATTATAATTTTTTATAAATAATTAACTAAATCGTAGCATATACCTATTACGTAATTGTGCATGCCAGCTAAAAGGTATGAAATAGAAAACAGAGCACAGTCGCTGAACTAATTATTGTGTTTTGCGCATAGTTTTTAACCGATTTTGCTCATCAGTATCTTATTAAAAAGATATTTTAATTATCTATCAAATGAGTATATATTAATAAGTGTTGAAACAAGTAACAAGGATAAAAAATGACCTCGAATTGAAAAATTACTGTTTTTTGTCCTGAAAACCCAACTTTGCTCGAGTGGCGCAACGTCATTTTCAATCCTATTGCTCCAAAACTTTGGGAATATCATTTTTTTGGTCAATGGCATATTCCTAGGGGGTGCGCTCATTCAAAACTTCATTTTTAATTTTCCCCCTTATAACGTGAGCCACCCTACTACCGTAAGCTGTGAATGAATTTTTTAGTTTCCAACTCTATTCCAGGCACTGATGATCATATCAAATTTTTTCGAGTATAACCCATTTTCGTCAATTACCACATATTTAATAGACAGTCAATATTTTGCATTCCGATCCATTGTAGAAAGTTTAAGCTATGTCAATTGCTGCCGGCTAATATTTTGGATTATGGATGCCAATAGATCTCGACCACAGTTCAAACTTGGTAGTTTGTAACATGGTCGGTTAATTGTAAAGACCATTCAAAGCATTTCATAAACCAGATTTTGGATTAGAGATTAAGATCATGACTGATGATATCTTTTTGTACTTGAGAAAAACATTATGCGCTATTTTTATTGGACATTTTATTTATTTAAGACAGTCCAAGTTTTAATTTATACTGTCTTATATACACAATTTTATGCTTTCGTTAACAGTTTTGCTTATAAATGAGTTATCATAATTATTATTATTAAAAGCATGTTCAATAGAGTTAATATATAGAACTTAGCCTATTCACATAGATCCGTAACAAAGTTTTTCCAATGTTGAAGATTTTATGCTATAAATATCAGAAGTACTTGCAGAAGTACTTGCAGAAAAAGGATTTAAAACAAAATCTGTATACAACATTAAAAACCGCGATAAATTTTCGACACTGCTAAATAGAATAGAGCTTGAACCAGAAGGAAAGAAACTTAAATCGAACGAGGCTCATCCAATTTATTCCCTGCAATTCCAACTCCACAGAAAAATATTAGTATGAGAACCGCACAAGCGAAAAAACCCGGTACAGTGTACTAATTGTCAGGAATATGGACATTCGAGGTCCTATTACACATTTTGCAGTGTTTGTGTTGCATGTAGGGACTTTCACATCAAATAAGAAGGACCCATCACCAAAAAATGCAGAAATTGTGGTAACCACACCGCTAATTATAAAGGACGTGTTGAAAACAAAGAATCACTATTGAATCACTGTGTTACTATTGAAAAACAAAGAATGTTTCCAGCATTGCGTCCCCGCTCTCAATCAGTAACCCCACCACAACCTATACAAACACGAACTCAGTCAAATGCTCTATCCGACTCCAACAATACGTGTACACGAATTTCATATGCAAACGATGGTAGAGGATTCACTGGCCCAAGCAACGTTCAAAATGAAAGCTCTACTAAACCATCTTCAAATATCGAAAACATGATCCAACTGTTTATGGAAAATATGACACAATTTATAAACACTATGCAAAATATGATGCAGGGAATGATTCAAAATCAAAATATCCTACTTTCAATCCTATACAAGCCATGAATGCAATCAAAATTTGCTTCTGGAATGCTAACGGCTTAAGCCAACATAAACACGAACTTGTATTGTTTTCACAATCACATCAAATTGACGTCATGCTTATCTCAGAAACCCATTTTAACGAGAAAAGCTACTTTAAGATGTCTGGTTACATACTCTACGATTCGAAACACCCCAGTGGACGAGCAAGAGGCGGATCTGCTGTCCTCATAAAAAATAACATTAAACACTTCCCAACTCACAACCTTGAAGCAGAATATATGCAAGCGGCAAGCATATGTCTAGAAGAGTACATAAAAGGTCTGACTATAACCTCAATTTGTTATAAAATAACGGAACTTCAATTCGAAGAATATTTTACAAAGCTTGGATCCAAGTTCATAGCGGCCGGCGACTTCAATGCCAAACACACATTGTGGAGCTCAAGACTTATATGACCAAAACGAAAATCCCTGATGAACGTGATATCAAAACTCGACTCTAACATATCCTCCACTGGCACACCAGCATACTGGCCTTCAGATCGGAAAAAAAACTCCAGACGTCATTGATTTTGCAGTAATAAAGAATTTAAAAAGAGATCAAATTGCTACCGAGGCATCCTTAGAACTCTCCTCTGATCACACGCCGACTTTTATTCTGATTAGAAACACAACAATAGTCAATCCAAAATCCGAAAAAAAGCTCACAAACCAGCACACAAATTGGCTAAAATTTAAAAAATTTATTAGCTCACATATTAACACCGACACTTCCCTAAAATCAAACATTGAAATTGACAAGGCCGTCCAGGACTTCACAGCTTTACTTCAACAAGCCGCACGAATATCAACCCCACTCTTAATACCCCACAAACCTATAAACTACCAAACATCGAACAAAATTGCAACCCTTATATAGGAGAAATGACAAGTATGACTCCAATGGCAACAATAAAGACCTCCCCGAATTAAAAGACAACTTAAATATCTGACGAGGGCACTTCAGAGATTCGTCAAAGAAAAAAATCGCATAGAATACGAAAATTTTATTTCACAGTTGTCTCCAATGCAAACAACAAACTACTCCCTTTGGAAAGCCACTAAACTCAAGAAAAAGCCCGTTATACAAAGAGCACCCCTCCGACTCAGAGATGGAAACTGGGCTAAAAGCGATGAGGAAAATTGTGCTGTTTTTGCAAATCACCTTAAATATGTATTTACCCCAATCTCTATATTAACAAAACTTGATTCTCTGCCTTACTTCACAAGAAATGACAATATGACAATTTGGTTCAGTAAAAAACCACTAAAAAGCGAAATCAAAAATTTAAATAACAAAAAAGCCCGAGGCTACGATCTAATTACAGCGAAAATTGTGAAAGAGATCCCACAAATCGCCAAAGACCAACTAATTTTTATTTATTACGCTATTTTAAGGACTGCATATTTTCCAAACGAATGGAAGCTATCCAAAATCATGATGATACCCAAGCCCGGAAAGGACCCCGCTCAAGTCACCTCATATCGACCCATAAGTCTACTCCCAATTCTCTCAAAGTTATTCGAAAAACTTTTGAGAAGAGGCAGTATTGTTCAGGTGTCTTTCTAGACATAACCCAAGCCTTTGACAAAGTTTGGCACGAAGGATTGCTTTGGAAACTTGAGAAACATTTACCATACAATATATCCTCAGATATCAAAAACTACTTCTCAAATAGAAGATTTGTTATAAAACAAAATTGTATTGTTTCCAATGCCTTCCCCATTATGGCCGGTGTACCCCAAGGTAGTGTACTGGGCCCCTTGCTGTACCTGATTTTCACAGCAGACATGCCAACTAGTGCCTGTACAATAACATCAACATTTGCGGACGATACTGCCATTCTCAACCATAGCGACGACCCATTCAAAGCCACAAAATCAGTTCAAGACCACCTCAACAAACTGCAAAAATGGCTCGATCTCTGAAGAATAAAAGTTAACGAATCGAACAGTGTACACATAACTTTCACTCTACGACGAGATGCCTGCCCTGCCCTTCGTATTAATGGAAAAGTAATACCACAATGCAATGACACAAAATACTTAGGAATGCACCTCGACCGAAGGCTTACGTGGAATAAGCATATAGAAACCAAAGTAACCCAAATTAAACTCAAACAACAAGAACTAAACTGGCTGATAAACAAAAATTCTAAACTTAATTCCACCTATAAAGTGCAACTTTACAATACAATGATAAAACCCATATGAACCTACGGAATTGAACTCTGGAGCTCTGCTTCTCCATCAAACATTGAAAAACTCCAAAGAACTCAATCAAAAATCCTCCGGCAAATAGTCGGTGCCCCCTGGTAGAAAAAAAAAGCAAATATTCATAGAGATCAGTCACAGATGTAATTGTCAGCAACACACAAAAGTACAAAATCAAACTCAGGAACCATCAAAATCCACTTGCAGGCAACGTTACCCAAAGCGCTGGTACTCAGCGACTCAAAAGAAACTATATAAACCCGGCTATTGAAGAATAACGCCCGACACGAAATTCGACGAAGCTTTAGCTAAGGATAATTAATTATCTATTTTTCTTTTTTTCAAATATTTTAATGCAGCAATTAGCAGCGATAATTTATTGTTAGTTCTAAGTTGATTTTTAGAAGATTCAATAAAAATCAAAATAAAAATTGAAAAAAAAAAATTTATAGTTCTTGATATTTCATTTGTGATTGTTCTACACCATGCAATTTTTGGCCGTTATCTATTTCTGTGGCCTTGAGGGTTTCATGAAAGTGCACTGTGCGTAATATCGTTTGTTTGCTTACATAACGTGTGCCCAAGCCATCTATCTATAACAGAGACATACCTCTTTTTCCATTTGTTTTTGGCCAGTAATGCGCGATAGTTGATTATTTGTTATTATTCTATTGTAACAAATTCTTAAAATGGTATGCAAACATCTATTGTTAAAAGCTTGCATTTTCGTTGCAATAGCATGGTATGCATGCCACGATTTGCATCCATATAGTAAAATAGATTTGACGCAAGATTTATAGATAAGTACTTTTGTATATTGCTGTAATGCGTTTGATCGCCAAATATTGTTGAGCATTTTGAATGTAGTACGCGCTTTTTGAATTCTATTGCTGACATCAGCTGAAGTACCACCGCTAATATCGACTTTGCTTCCTAGATAGTCAAACTGCGAAACGTTTTCAATCTGAGTATTGTTGATAATTATGGAAGTGTTGTTATTGGTATTAATGCGCAGTTTCTTTTGCTGATATTAATATTTAATCCGATTTTTCGGAAGACCTCAGAAAAGATATAAATTTTTCTCTACAAAACCTGAAGGTTGTTTCTTATAACAACAATGTCATTTGTACCGAGTTTTGTATTTAGACGCCAATTAATAACTAAATTGATCAAATTTTAAACGGTTTTCTTTTCTTGCATTCATATATTTTATTGTATTTGTTTTGGCTTAAATGTAATTTATTTTGTTCACCACGTTGTAACGAACCTTTCTGGCCGGGGTGTTGCTCGCCGGATTCCAGGTTCAGTCCTACAATAAATTTGTTTGTTAGGAACAGTGGTGAGTTTGGATGTACGGTGGACGGTGGCTTCGCTACAATCACTGAGTGTTGCTTTCGTTATATACAAAGAAAATAGCAATGTATGTTTCTATTGCTACTGTATATCAGACTATTGATTTTATAATAGAAATGTTTATTTCTATTATATTAGAAAAAAACAATGTGAACTGAAATGTATATTTCTATTCACCGACTATTGATTTTATAATAGAAATGTTTATTTCTATTATATTTAAAAAAAAACAATGTGAACTGAAATGTATATTTCTATTCACCGATTTGGTTTACAAGTAATTATATAATAGAAATGTTTATTTCTATTATATTTAAAAAAAAACAATGTGAACTGAAATGTATATTTCTATTCACCGATTTGGTTTACAAGTAATTATATAATAGAAATGTTTATTTCTATTATATTTTAAAAAAAACAATGCGAACTGAAATGTGTATTTCCGTTCACCGATGTATCAGCTTGCAAGTTTAGAACGATGTCTTTACTAGCTCGATGCTTCGCTGACTCCCAGTCTACTGCTTTTGCTTCGCCTTTTATACCTGCGATGTGCGAAGCAAACAGTATGTTTGTTCTTGCAATTGCAACGGTGCGTTGTTTACAAGTTTTATTAGTGGTTTTGTTGTGTGTTTTTTTTTTCTTGTTTTTTTATTTTGTCTATATTTTGTTTTTTTATTATTGTGTCATAAAATTTATGAGTGTAAATTTTATGTTACACTTCCCCGGTTTTTCCATTGAATTGAAGGACTCTGATTACCTCGTAGAATGATTCCTTGTTCGTTTCCTTGGATTTTTGAAAATTTTAAAGAACTTGTCTTGGACTATGATGTTATGATTGTCATCTTTTTGTTCAAGTATACCTAAACGTCTTAATTGTTGCTGGCGATTTTGACTACTATTTGGAATCTTAGTCTCGACGAAACATTGTCTTACTAGCGTTGGTGACGTGGTTCCTTTTGCCTTCGCTTGATCTACGTTAAAGTTCTCCTGAGGTGGCAGTTGTTCCTGTTGACTAACGCGATTAATTGAAACTTGTGCTCGACATTCTTGGCTTGGAATTTGTAACTGTCTGTCAGGTTCTGAGTTTTGCTGTCGTTGTATTTCTTGACTTTGTGCTAGAAACTCCCTTGTAGATCGTTAGCGGTGTATTTCTTGGACTTGAGTTTGCAACTGTTTGTTAAGTTGTGTCTCCTGACTTTGTAATTCTGTGTTAGGTTTCGTGTTCCGTTGACCTGGTGTTTCTTGACTTGGTAATTCTGTGTTAGACTCTGTGTTTTGTCGCTGTATTTCTTGACTTTGTAGTTCTGTGTTAGATTCTGTGTTTTGCTGACGGTGTATTTCTTGATTTGGTAATTCTATGTTATTTTGATCGCAATCCTGTTGAATTTTACTTCGGTCTTTCACTTGTTTCCGATTTTTCGATCTGGATGGCTCCTGAGTTAAAAAACAACATTTATTGTTTTGATTCAATGATCTATTTACTTTTCTAATCAGACGAAGAGAACCAACTTTCTCTAGCTGTGACGGCGTTAGTTGTTCTTGTTGATTATTAGTTACTTGGGCCGACAGACGTGATTCACTGAGCTTCATGCATCCTAATGGTGGGACGGGGTGTTGTCTTGAGGTCTCATCGCCCCGTTCTGTCGATGGACCCTGATCTCGTTTCCCTGGTTCCTGCAGCAATCAATTGTACGTTTTCCTCTTTTCCCGCATTCCCAGCAAAATAAGATGCTTGTAAAACGACAATTCCACCTCAAATGTCCTTGTTGCCCGCAACGACGACAAGCTGTCCTGACATCTTTGATCTTGTCTTCAGATGCATCAATCACTCTTGCTTTGATCTCCTTAGCCGGTAGCGTATTTCTTACTTGACGGTCTATAGCGGTCAGTGCCTCCAGGTCCCCAGCTAATGTTAACAGCTCGGATAATGACTGGAAGTCTTTCCTACGGATGTACCATTGATACTCGGTACGGCTGTTCCGGTAGATCCTCTCTAATTTTATCTCTTCACTGTATGTTGAATATTGCATGATGTTCTGCAGTGCCAATACATAATCTCTGAACAGTTCCCTGGGTTGTTGCAGGCGGGCTCGTATTTTGTCCTCTAATTGTTCGAAGTATCTTGGGGGCAAGAAGAATGCTAATATATCTGCTTTGAATGATGGCCACTCGGTCCATCGCTTGTTGTTATTCCTGAACCAGATCAGTGCCTTGTCTTTTAGTACTTCAGGCATTAATTTCGGTAATAAGTCCCTATATATTCCGTACATATCCGCCAGTTCCTCGATCCGTTCTATAAATGGTAGTATTTCGTGTTCCCCTGAGTAGTGGCATTCCCATTTTCTGACTTGATTGATGATTACTGGATATTCGGCCATGGTTACACTTCCTCCCTTAGTTATCGAAGGACGTCTATTTTCAATGACTCCTGGTGATGAGCTTCTGATATGTAGTTTAGCGAGTTCCTGTAGCCGGGCGGTATCTTTCTCAGCTGCCTCTGAGTCCATGAATGTTGAAAGTTTTTTCCGAAGTTCCTCCAGTGAACCACTTGGATCTAATCCGAATTCGTCTGCGTAACTCACCAGTTCCTCCTTTTTAGCGAAGTAAATCCAAGATTTGCCTCCTGATGTTAGTCGTTTTGCGCTTGTCGAAGCGACTGCTGTACCACCGCTAATATCGACTTTGCTTCCTAGATAGTCAAACTGCGAAACGTTTTCAATCTGAGTATTGTTGATAATTATGGAAGTGTTGTTATTGGTATTAATGCGCAGTTTCTTTTGCTGATATTAATATTTAATCCGATTTTTCGGAAGACCTCAGAAAAGATATAAATTTTTCTCTACAAAACCTGAAGGTTGTTTCTCATAACAACAATGTCATTTGTACCGAGTTTTGTATTTAGACGCCAATTAATAACTAAATTGATCAAATTTTAAACGGTTTTCTTTTTTTGCATTCATATATTTTATTGTATTTGTTTTGGCTTAAATGTAATTTATTTTGTTCACCACGTCAATCAATCTTGCTTATTAGTTTTTTGCTGCAGTCATCTAACAAAGTATTAATAAGCACAATTTACTTTAACATGTTGATCAATGATGATAACCCAATCTTGAAAAATTTTCTCGATTTATGTGTTGAATAGCAGGCCTTTTTCACTCTTATAATAGTTATTCATTCAGTGATAGTATTATTTAAATTCTTTATCATCTATGTTATTCCAATAGATAGAAGAATGTTCATTAGCTTGTCATGTTTTACGGTGCCCATAAAGTGCAACATCCTTCAATTTCTATAAAGGCTATTTTAGATTCATAATTGTTATGTTTTATTCTCTCCATGCTTACGTCTAGTTTCTTTAGTTTCTAGTTGCTTTTCTTCTGGTTGTGAAACTGATGTAGTTATTAATAGAATCTGATGGTTATGTATATAGCAGCTTTATTTATTCTATTTTACTATTTCAATTATATTTTACATACATAACACTTCGTTCAATAATGTGCGTGACTAAGTAATTAAAACACATTTTTTTGCCAAAATTCGTTTTTATTCATCAACATAGTCCCCTTTTAGGGAGATACAATCATTCCAACGCTTTTGCAATTTTTCGATACCCTTTGTAAAACGATTTTTCTTTGCCTTCAAAATAGGCGTTAGTTTCGGCGATTACTTCATCATTTGAGCCAAATCTCTTACCACGGAGCATCGTTTTGAGGTCTGCAAAGAGTCAGTAGTCGCTGGGGACCAGATCTGGAGAATACGGTGGGTGTGGCAGCAATTCGTAGCTCAATTCGTTCAATTTTGCCATCGTTTTCATCGACTTGTGACACCGTGCATTGTCTTGGTGGAACAAAACTGTTTTCTTCGCCATATGAACCCGTTTCCTTGCAATTTCGTCTTTCAAACGCTCCAATAACGCTATATAATAGTCGCTGTTGATGGTCTTCCCCTACTGGAGATAGTCGATGAATATTACTCCATGCGCATCCCAAAATACAGACGCTATAACCTTGCCAGCCAACTGCTGCGTCCTTGGTCGCTTTGGGCGGCTTTCACCGGCTGCATGCCACTCAACAGACTGCCGATTTCACTCTGGAGTGAAATGGTGGATCCATGTTTCATCCATTTTTTTTGAAAACTCAAAAGTAGCGTCACTTAAAGCACTGTAACTTGTAAACAAATAGTCGGATTAACATATGATTTTGACAGTAAGCCTAAAAAGGTTGCCACTTTCAAAAAAAAATATTTATTTAGTATTAGTGCCGCCATCTATGTGTCACTCACACACATTATTGAACGAAATGTTACATATAATATATCATATTTTTTTATCAGGGTTAATTATTATTAATTTTACACATTAGTTCATTAATATTTTGTAAATGGAATCACCAAGTTACCTATAACAGTTCAGAACAAATAGTAGTTCTAGATTTCATTCTCCTAAGTTTGTTTATAGTGATTCAAAATTCATACTAGTACAAGGCCACAGACAAATAATATGGTATACTTATTAATTTTAAATACTTACTATAAATTTTATATGATCAATCAATCGATTTTATATGATTATGTTAAATTAAATTTCGTTAAGAATTCAATTTCATATGGTTTATTTAATTAATAATAATTAGAACTTGAACACATATTTAATTGTATACTTATATTAAAATATAAAACATAATTATGTTAGATATTAAACAACATGTTGTTTATTAATACACTTTATGATATCATTGCTACTGTGGCGACTACGTGTCTACATAATCAACTCCAACATCTCGTTCGAACACCGCATTCGAACATCACGTTTGAACATATGAATAGTTAAAACATAAAATGTAAGCATTGTAAAAAAGTAACTTAAATATAGTAACACTTCCTTCTGGAGTGAAAATTAAATTTAAAATTGATGACCCCGCAAAACAGTCGTTCTAACGATTAGTAGAGATACTTATATTTTGTTAAAGCGAAAAAAATAAGTCTATAGAGGTATGTTAGATTAAATGCTTGTGTATATGATTTTAAACTTAATAGATTTATCATCACAAACCTTAAGTTACACTAAATTAATTTTCGCTGCTGGCACTAAAAGTTCGTGCGTCGCTTGCCGCTGTTCTCTACTTACTGCTTCTTTGCCAGTAGCAACGTTCGTATTATTTATTTCGATGTTCGTTTATAGCCAGAGATGTTATATGGCTGCCACATCACTCCCCCTTACGACGAGCTTGCCTGTGCGACGCCTTCTCTAAGTTCTGTTCGAACGCATATAATAGGGGTTTGTTGTAAAATGAAGTTATTATGGCAGTTTTTGGTATATCAGATTTTGCTACTGGAATTTGATGGTACGCTCTGCGTAAATCAATTTAAGAGAATATCACGCATCCGCTGAGGATGTGGGTGAAGTCATGTATATATGGTATAAAATATCGGTCTAGTTCTGTGCCACTATTAAGCTTACGTTAATTACCACACGGACGCTACTCGCCATTCTTCTTCTTAACCAAATATAACGGGCTTGCCCATAGACTTCGAGATGGTCGACATATATCAGCATCTAATAAGAATTGGATTTCTAATTTCGCTGCATCGTACTTATCCGGAGCGTAGCTTCACATAAACCGCAGGACCTTTAGTTACAATATGATGAGTAATATCTGGCATTATTTTAGTTGAGACAATTGCAGGACAAACTATGCTGTCAAATTAACATAAAAATTCGTCAAACGGATCATTGCTGTTAATTGTTGTTAATTTACACACCGGATCATTGATATTTAGCAGCATGCAAAAACTGATTAGCTTAGTTCGCTCGTCAATTATTTTTCACCTGTGTAAATTTACAGAAATATCAATACATTAGCCATTATGAATGTCCAAGTAAATGATCTTAGGCTTAGATTCAATATAATACTATTGTCACATGCACGGCTTGCAACACTTCTTGGCTTTCTTACCAAATTTGTGGTTTTCGTTGTTACGAAGTGCAGAACACGGATTGTTGCCAAAAATTGTTCTGTTAGCATGACGTGAACTTTGTAGCTCCACTCGTAATGCAGCAAGCTCGCTAATCTGTTGCTTGAGGTAAAGTTCGGTTGTGTCGCGTTTATCTGGCCTGCCTGTTTGAATATCATTTATTGAACAGGAATCATTTACTTACTCCACTTTGTCAGCTAGAGTTCGATTTTATTTAATTACTCTGAATTAGCCATCTTAAGTTTTTTGATGGTAGTCAAACCGGGAGATTGCTCCTCCAATCTGCACCGCTTAATCGCAGTCGAGGACTGCGTGGCGATTTTTAGAGCTTCTGCTCTGCTAAAACCTGATGCCATAGCCGCCTTGAACCCTCTTCTCTCGCTTCTTTTGAGATGAGAGAAGTTAGGAGACTCCAAAGTGAGATTACTAACTTCTGAGGGACCACATTGTCGTTGTCGGAATCACAAGATTCGGCTGCTTCGGACTTTGAAGACAAAACTTCAATTATTTCCTGCTGCCTTAATTGAGACCGTGACGATTTTCCTGGTACATTCACCGTTTCCGCAAGCGGAGAAGAAGACGGTGGCCAATCCGGGTCCATTTTGGCGCACACAGTAGCGCTGTCAGGATGAATGTAGGCTTCCAGCTCAATGGCTGACACATACTCAGGTACAGATTTCGTGAAGGAACCATTTGAAGGTGATGTCGTCAGAGTGACATCAAGCTCGTTTGAGTTTTTATTTAAAAATATATTTAAAAATACAAAATATATTTAAATTCGAGATTGAAAGGTCACCCACGACATGACCCTTTTATCGTGAGTAGTTTAATTAAAACTGGAGGTCGACAAGTATCCAGAGTTCGCATATTAAAGACCAACTATCCATGGCCATTTATCCCTCGGCATATGCTGTTCCACCTTAGATTTCAGCCGTAATTTAAGACGCTTTTGCTTGCTTCCGTCCGATTACAATTAGCTAGCGCGCCCTGAAAAGTTTAATGAAAAATTTAAGTTGTATCGTGAGAAACAAATGACAATTGGTTGACTATTAAAAATAAACGTTCTTGTAATTACTACGAGTTCGAATATGGTGCTATAACTTGATAATAATATAACTTTATTTTGTTGAGACTTCAGTGGACAAAGTAACGTTGTATTTAACAACAGTAAAAACCAAATATACACAAAAGTGCTTGCGATCACTGGCATTCGATTAAATCTTATAGAAAATATACTAAGTATAAAGCTCAGAGTGGTTTATGTCTGTGCTTTTGGGTTTGTTTGACAAACCGAATTTTAAGCTTTAAAAGAAAACACAAACAGATCATAGAAAGTTTTCAATTATATCATCATAATAAACAAAACAAATATATACAATATATTTAAAAAAGAAAAAAAAAATGCTAGTTGAAAGATCACCACCAACAGATGCAAAAAACGCCGCTAGTAAGTCGGACCTATGCATACCGGATAGGCAATCACAGAGACAAGATATGGTAAGTGTGTGCGATCTGAGCTTTCGCCAGATTTTTCGCTCGGTGATGTTATGCAGACTATTCAACAAATAATAGAAAAATTCGAAGCTAATACTGCAGGTCTGAGTGGTAACTTTGATTCGCGAATACCTACGTTAGCATCAAACAGTGACATATGCAAACTTAAGGAACAATTGGGCAACGTGTCACTGAAAATGGAAAAAACGGAAAACGAAAACCAAAGGCCAAAATTGGAAAACTAGAAATCGAACAATTAAGTAACGATATGAGGACAGAAGGGAAATTGAAAAACTTGTCGAACAAAGTGAAATTCGTAATGTGCTAGTGAAAGGTTTACTGAAAGAAAAAGCAACAAAAAGTGATGTGGAGGCAATTTTCAGAGACAAAATGGCTATGACAAGTATTAAAGTTCGAGACACAAAGGCGATATTTGAAAAAAAAAATAAAGTGGATCGCTGAATTGTAAACTTCTGAAATGGCAAAAGATGTCTTAAAAAATGGTAGAAAACTGCATGGCACCCAGATTTACGTTGAAAAGGACTTGAGCTGTACTAGACAGGAAAATAAATCTGCTTTATTACAGCTGAAAAGAGATCTTGAAGCAATCATAAAACAAAAAATTACTAGAAATTTGCAGTGCATTTGCTGTCACCTTATTAAATGGCCGCACTAAAAGTGACGTTTATTCACGTTTATCAGAGGTGTAGCAAGGTGAACTATAGATTTTTGTTTTGTGAAAGCAATATGGTTAATAATAACTGAACAGTTTCAAATACGCGACATGATATACTCGAATAAACATAAACTTATATGGAAAGATAAATATAAAGATATGTACCAAGACAAGCTTGAGTAAAGCTTGTGGTAAGCATGCGAAAATAATATATTCGCGTCGAAGGAAGGAGATGACATTCATAATTTTATAAAACAAACAGAAAAATCTTTTCAGGGTAATTCGGCACGTATATATAGGAAACAAAAATGGTATTTGGTGATTTGGAATGTGAAACTGCAAGAAAGAAATCATTTAAATGGCTACGAACAGTAAAAAAAGGTGGTGATGTGGCAAATTTAGAGAAATACAAAAATATAAACAGAGAATACAATGAGCTGTGTGATAAGAAAAGGAAGTCATATTTTAATGCTGATAGCAAATTATTTTGGAGTGGAGTTAAAAAAAAGTGTACCGGAGTGACACAAGGTTGTGTCTTAAGCCCTATATTGTTTGCACTGTTCGTTGATGACTTAAGTAAATTTTTCCTGGTGGTGTTATGATTGCCAACACGTGCCTGAAAGTACTATTATATGCTGATGATATTGTGGAGTTTGCTGATTTTCAAATAATGTTACAAAATATGATAGGTGAAATAAAAATATATTACAACTTGTGGAGACTATGTTATCTATAAACACAGACAAATCAAAACTGATGATATTTAAGAAACATGCTAGAAGATTGAGAAATTACGAAAAATGGTACCTTAACGATGATCATTAGAAGTGGTTAATAATTACAAATACCTAGGAATAAATATGAAATATAACGCGAAATTTGATAACCACTTGAACGAAAAGTTAAAGAAAGCTAAATTGGCTATTAATTGTACCTTTAAAAATGTCTTGGGAAATCAGAAGCCACAGTTAAATCAGTTCTAAATTATGCAGCACAAATTTGGGGTGTGGATAAATATGATCCTGTAGAAAAATTGCAGACATTTTATATAAAGAGAACATTTCGTCTGCCAAAAAACACCCCAAATTATATGGTGCATATAGAGACTGGTTTACCAACGCTATATACCCAAACATTGAAACTGAATTATGATCTAGGTGTCAATAATTATTTTCACAAGTACGAAAGTCAAGACACATTGTGTACGATGTGCAACCTTAAATTGAAAGGCGATGTGATACACTTAGTAGGCGATTGCACAATTTTTAAAGAGCACAGATTGTTGTTCTTCGATAAACTTACGCTCGAATGAAACCATACTGATACTGAATAGCCCCAACTGGAGATTGTTAGCGGCTTTTATTAAAAATGCATTAAAAAATAGGTAAAATATTATTAACAAAGATTATTAAATTAAGTTATTTGAAATCTATTATTTTTGGTATAGTAAGTTAATTTAATATTTATATTGTATTGAGTTTATAAGTAATAATATTTATTTAATATTTATAAAAACTAGTTATTGGATTAATCTAAACTTCCGGCAGACGGCTAAAAGGCCATAGCTGTAAGCTTTATGTATGTAATATATGGTAATTGTTATTAATTTCTATGTAATACAACATATTTAAAATGAAATAAAAATAAAACTTATAATACTAAAATACTACATAGTTGAGACATGACCATACATCTGACGGCAGAAATAACTAATGACTTAACAAATTTCTATACTGTTGAAGAAAATTCACCACATTATTATCAATACACCAACTACAAATATGTACAACATATTGAAGATTGATAACCCTCTTCACTGACTGTGAAGAAAAACGGTTAAGAACTCTACTGATCAATGTTGAATATGGTGACAAGGAATCAACTGAAATTTATAACGAAATGCGTACATTATCACAAGGTAAGTGTTATTGACCAATTTTTAATAGCAAAACAAGTTATTTGTGTGTATTGTGATGTAATGTAATGCTTTAAAATCTTAAAACAAATTTATTAATTTCTAATACTTAAAATTAATTATTTTTTCACTTACTTTTGGTCGTGACAACCGCCTTCCCTCTACCGGAACTCAAAAACAAAAGCCAAGCACAAATGACAATCAGCTGACACATGAACTGACAGTTCATGTGTGCACTGGGTTGCATTTTCTAATTATAGCTGCACGGTTGCAACGACCAAAGCAAGTTTACAAACATTTTACGCACATTAACCTTTGGGTATGGAGTGAAGTTCTAACATTCTCCCCTCAGTATCTCTTTAATAAGAATACGACTTACTCTAAACTGCCGCTCCACGAACATCTAATACGGCTAATTTTGCAGCAGGTCTATGATATTGCCCTCGAGTAGTCTGCACTATGGCGCTCCTGGTCTGCCCGTCCCTTGCTTTAATGGCACTAATTACAATTCCTTTCGGCCATGTGTAGCGAGGAGAATTTGGGTCAACAATAATGACGACATCACCTGCTTCGATGGGTTTTATCTTACCAAACCATTTCGTCCGTCTTGTCATCGTTGGAAGCACCTCTTGTATCCATTTTTTCCAGAACCGATCGGCAAGGTATTGCGAATGCCTCCAGGAGGATTTCACGTGCTCGTCGTTAGTATCGAACTTCCCCGGCGGCTTGTTCCCGGAAGATGACCCCAACAAGAAATGATTCGAAGTTAACGCTTCTTCGCTTGCTGTTTCAATCGACAAATAAGTGAGCGGTCTGCTATTTATGATTGATTCTACCTCGCAGAACAGGTTATGCATCTTTTCATCATTAATTTTTGCTTGCGGGCTTATTATTGCTCCTAACACTGTTTTTATGGATCGCACCATCCGCTCCCACGCTCCACCCATGTGCGGCGCAGCTGGTGGAAGAAAAACCCATTGTGTTTCCGGACTTGTAAATTCAGCTTGCAATTCATTGAAGTTCACGTTCTTTATTGCTTCTCATAACTCCTTTTCAGCTGCTGTTAAGTTGGTTCCATTGTCACTATAGATGACATTCGGCACTCCTCTTCGGGCTATGAAATTTCGTATCACTATACAACACGAGCTGGCTGACAGGCTATAAGCTATCTCCAAATGCACTGCTCGACACGTAAGGCATGTAAAAACGACGCCATAGCGCTTCTCTGAGCGTCTTCCTACTGTTACAGTATACGGGCCAAAATAATCTATTCCAACATGTGAGAATGGTCGGGAGTATGCTGATAGTCGTGCTTCTGGTAACACACTCATCTCCGGCGGCTTTGGTCTCGCATCGCGAACCTTGCAATGTTGGCAATTATTTCTTACCTGCTTTAACAGTCTACGCAGTCCCGGAATGTGGTATTTCTGAAAGATTTCGTTAACCACCGTTTCATGATTTAGATGTTTCCATTTTCTATGATACCAGTCTACGATCAACTTAGTTATGTAGTTTTTCCTTGATAGTATAATTGGGAATTTGGTTGAATCATCGATGCATACGGCTTTATCTAATCTACCTTTTAATCTTAAAACATTCTGTGCATCTATGAATGGTGAAAGTTTTCGCAAAGGGCTAATTTTAGAAAGAGTAATATTAGCGTCTCTATTTAATGCGGTCATTTCTTTCTTGTAATCCTGTAACTGGGCTGTCTGGTACAAGAAATTTTCACTCCATTTCAGTTCCTCAACTGACAAGCATTGGTTTACAGATTTCTTCTTTTTCATTTCATTAGTTGATAGTAAAGACATAAATCTTTTCACATAGGCCATGCATCGAACTAAACGTTCCCACTTTGAAAATCGGTAGACATCTATGAGAGGTTCCTCCTCTGCTACATGAGCCACCAACAATCGTTGCTTTCTGATTTCAGCATCTTCGTTATATTTCTGTACGCCAACATTATTTGGCCAACAAGTTTCTGCTTCATACAGGAACTTCGGTCCCTTATACCAAGGGTTTTTCCAAGTAAAGTCTGGATTACTAGTTTGTTTTGTAGCCAAGTCCGCAACATTTAATTTTGTAGGAATGTACCGCCATTGTTCTGCTTCGGACAACTCCTGGATTTCTGCTATGCGGAACATTACAAATTGTTTGTAATCTCGTGGGTCAGATTTTATCCACGATAGAACAGCCTTTGAATCGCTCCAATACGTTATACTGGTCACTTTCAAGTCTATTGCCCTTTTTATGTTGTTTCCTAAGCGTGCTCCCAATTCCGCCGCGAGTAATTCCAGTCTTGGAATTGATATTGGTCGTAATGGTGCAACTTTTGCTTTAGAACATATCAAGGAAACATCTATGTTGTTGCGATTCTTCGCTCTTAGGTACACCACCGCTGCATATGCAACCTCACTTGCGTCCACAAAGACATGCAATTCAATGGAGTCTGCATCCTTATTAACCGTAGCGAAGTAACATCTCGGTATCTTCACATTTTTCACACCGCCAAGCAGCGACAGCCATTTGTTCCACTCATCAACTAGCTCATTAGGAATAGCGTCATCCCAGCTAACTCCACTTCGCCAAACTTTTTGAAACAAAATTTTTACGTCAATAATGTAAAAGGTAAGCATCCCTTAAGGGTCGAATATTGACATCATCAATCGTAGCAACTCTCTCTTCGTAGGTAATCTATATCCACTTAGAACATCCTCAGTGGCTTTGGTAAACTTCAGATCAAATGTGAGCATATCAGTGTCGGTTTGCCAATGGATTCCCAATACCTTCTCTGCCTCAAATGTATGGTCTATACGCCTTCCAGCCGAGCAAAATTGAAATTCCTGGCCTTGGTTACCTATAGCTTTCAGCACTGCGTTAGAATTTGAAACCCAATTGCGAATATGGAAATTTGCTTTCTTATGAATATTTCTAACCTCATTGACTAGATTAATGGCTTCCTCCACTGTGTCGACGCTATCCAGCATGTCATCTACATAATGCCTTTGTAAAATACATTTCACTGCTCGCGGAAACTCGGTTTCGTATTCGCGTGCATTACTATTTTTTACCAGTTGTGCCAACGATGGTGAACATGTTGCCCCAAAACTCATAACTTGTAGCAAATAAACGTCTGGTGGTCTGCTATCGTCACAATTTCTCCACAGGAAGCGTTGTGAATGTTGATCTTCTTCTTTTACGAGTACTCGATGAAACATCTCTTTAATGTCGCCACTTATACCAATTTTTCCGATTCTGAAATTAACAAGAACATCTACCAACGAAGTGAGCAGATCTGGACCTTTCTCCAAACACGCGTTTAACGAGACTCCGTCATATTGTGCAGCTGCATCCCACACTAGTCTTTGCTTTTGTGATTTATTCGGATTACTGACTGTAAACATCGGTAAGTACCATTTACGTGGATAACACCCCTCGGCTTCGTTAGGTTTCAGCTGGCGTATATAACCTTTCGCCTTCATGTCATCGATGTGATCACATACCCAGCTTTGCAATGTTACATTGGATTGCAGCTTGCACTCAAAGCACTGAAGTCTACGCAACGCCATTAAGTAATTATCCGGCATAGTAATGTTATTTGATTTCCAAAGCAATCTTGCTACAAAGTATTCACCATTTCGACTTATTTTTGATTGCATACTTTTTTGTTGTTCCAACTCCATATTTTCTAGTTTTTTCTTACTTTCAATAACGTTTTCATTACTGACAAAATCTTTCACTAAACGCTGCAAACTTAGATCATCATCGCATTCACAGATGTGTAAATTTAACGTTTCCCTAATAGTATTAGGTTCGTGCTTAATTATTCCATATATGGTCCACCCGAGTCGAGTTTTCGTTGCAGCCGGCTCATTCTTGCCTCCCTCTCTGAACTTCATTGGCATAGCTACCTCTTTATTGCTTAGGCCGATTATCATTCGAGGCCTAACGTTTTGATACGATTCTACTGGTAGTCCCTTTAAGTGTTTATACTTATCGGTAAGTTCTGTCATATTTAAAGATTGCTCGGGTAGCTCCAGCTTAGCTACTGAACGCACATTGCACAACGAATACCTTTTACCTTCGCGTATTTTGGAGACTTGCAGGTTGACCAGCTCAGAATCAGGCTCCTTGCGTACCGTACCATCTGTCCATCGTAAACAAAGATCTTTCGTTTCACCTTTAATCCGCAGTTGTCTTAATACGTCTTTTTCTATTAACGTTGGACCAGATCCGTCATCCAGAAAGGCATAAATGTTGCAGGTAACACCATTTCCATATATTGTAACTGGAACAATTCTGTACAGCGCTTGTGAAGTTAGTTGATGATGAACCGCCAACGTTTCATTTGCCCCACTTGCAGTTGAACTTGTTTGTTTATGTAGCAATGGGTGATGTTTCGTGTTGCAGTTGTGTATACCACACTCTCGGGTCCTCTTGCACGTTCGAAAATCATGCTGCAGTAGACATCTTCCACATAGTCTCATTTCACGCACTACGCCCCACCTCTCGTCTGTTTTTAGTGTTTTAAACTTTGCACACTTTTTTAACGCATGTGCCTCCTTGCAATAAAAGCATGTTAGAATTTTGTGCTTATCGTCTACTGCACCCTGAGGTTCTTCTTCATGAAAATTAATGCGTTGCGCTTTGCGCCTTTCATTATCTGCACTGGCTCCAGCACCAAAAACTGGCGATACCTTACTTGCTGCTTCTGCTAGTTCATATATCCAGTTGCCGAATGTTTTAAGTGTTACATTGATATTACGCGATGCAACAGCCCACTGCAATCGCATCTGCGGTGGTAGTTTTTCCACAAGCTCTTGGATAAGCAACGGGTTCACTAAGGGTGAATGTAACTCTGAAGCCTCCATAGTTGCGATCAAATTTTTTACCTCTAAGGCGAACGTAACAATTGTGTCCAATTTATTTATATTAATGTACACTGCTCGAATTTTAGTAATTAAGTTATTGATTATGTGTTCTGGTCTTCCAAATACCATTTGAAGAGTTGACATTATTTCCGGCACTAATGCTGGTATCATGAGCCTACTGCTAACATATTCAAGTGCCTTACCCTTAAGGGCACGTTGCAATCGTAAAAGATTCTCGTCTTCACTGAAACCGCATAAACGTGTTGAATTGCTGAAACTGCTGTAGAAAAGTGGCCACTCTTCCGGCTTTCCGGTAAATATAGGCAAATCTCGTGGAACGACATGACGCGCATTAATTTGTTCTATCATCAGCGCCGGTATAACTTTCGATACTGCTTGGGTTTCCACCCTATCAGCTGGACCACCCAACTGAACACCACAACCTACGTTTGGTTTGCTGTCATCGTTGTTCATACCAACCTGCTTCTTCACCCATTCTAACGTCCTATGTGTCCTTACCTCACTAACGTCCTATGTGCCTTCACCCTTAACATCATCCTCACCTACATACTTCAGCATTATTGTACGTTTCTTTTCTATATATTTCATTTCGGCTTTTCTTTGCTCTTCTAAGTACTGCAGTTCGATTCTCATGCTGTTTCTTGACATGATTGAACCGCCCTTACTTACCAAGTCCTCCTCACTTGGTGCCTTATTCGGAACCGCTTCTGAAACCTGCATTACCGTGTTGCATTTTTCGCAACTCCAAGGCAGGTCTGCAATGCTGTCATCCACGCCCACGCATGCAAAATGACTCCATTGGTCACATGCGTCGCATTGCACCATCTTTCCAGTCTTCACCTTTTTGCACACGGCACATTGTACAGTCGACTTCTGGCTGCCGGATGACATATTTTTCTTTTATATGTGTTCCCGATTAAAAGGATTTTTTCGGATTTCTTTCCAGGCAAATCGCCACACTATTTTCTTTTCTCGATTACCGCAAGATTTTTACAGCTTGCCACAAAAATTTTAAAGTTTGTTATTGACCAATTTTTAATAGCAAAACAAGTTATTTGTGTGTATTGTGATGTAATGTAATGCTTTAAAATCTTAAAACAAATTTATTAATTTCTAATACTTAAAATTAATTATTTTTTCACTTACTTTTGGTCGTGACAACCGCCTTCCCTCTACCGGAACTCAAAAACAAAAGCCAAGCACAAATGACAATCAGCTGACACATGAACTGACAGTTCATGTGTGCACTGGGTTGCATTTTCTAATTATAGCTGCACGGTTGCAACGACCAAAGCAAGTTTACAAACATTTTACGCACATTAACCTTTGGGTATGGAGTGGAGTTCTAACAGTAAGGTCTTCGATATTTTGAAAAGTCGTGTCGATTCAACACAGCGAGAGCAGCTTGAGAAAGAATTCATTTTAAAGGGAAATCGGACATCATGATATATAGAAGACATCATGATAGGATACCGAAAAAAGTTGGATGGAGAATTGTGAGATTTTGTGTTTTGGTATTGCCAGTCGAATCGTTACCGATAGAGGTACAGCACATCCTCAGTGTTCGATGCCTACAGTACTAATAACAATATTCAGCATATTAAAGTTGCCGTACGCACTTCCCGAGCCAATAGTATTGCAGAACGTGAGAATCAATACATTTTCTCTTATTTAAAGACTCCATCAGGCACAAAAAATTGAGACGCAAAACTTCGTTGCTTGCAATGGAAGATAAATACAACAATAAATTTCAGTGGAAATAAACTGTTGGCTGCTGTAACAGATGAAAATATCAATATCGATTTCCACAAATTAAGTGCGTGTTGCGAGGATACTATAAAGAACATCAAGGCTGCACGTGAGGTTTGGAAAACTAGATTCGATGCCAAATATAAAACTCCACAACAGTATAAAGAGGGTGACCTCGCGCTTACTGAAGAAGGTTTGGCAATTTGACAGGTATGCCATTGCAGACATGGTGGTTGAACAGAGAAAGCAGCGTGATAAAAGACAGTCGTTGAAACCAGAGTTCGGAATGTGGTGCACAAAATCGTACACTGCACTGTGGCAATGGAAATTATTTTTAAAATATGCACACGCACATTTGTGGTGTTGAGAAAAAAATGCACGGACTCAAATTTGTTGTGCGATTTTAAATTTCACATCGCACAAAGCGATGATTGTGCACACAGATTCGTGCACACTTATTCGTGCTGTGTGACTGATTTATAAAAATGTGCACAATCAGATGTGCGAGAAAATTTTATGCTCGCACCGCACTGTGCGACAAAAAATTCTCTGTGCACACGAGTGTGCTGCTCATATTACGTTTGCACAAATGTGCGATTGCACAAACGTGCATAAATGTGCACAAATGTGCGATTTTGCGCTTGCACCCAAGGGTGGAAAAAAATTACAGGAACTTCACAATTTTGTTTGAAATAGAAAATATTATTTTGTTGCAAATTTTGAAAAAATTGATATTTGCGTTCGTTGGGATCATAACTTATGTTAAAAATTGCATAAATTAACAAATATTTAAAATAATTATTTTTGTTAATTAATGTTAACTAAAAATTATAACTGTCTTAACCTTATTTGTATTTTAACTTAAAATATTATTTTTTTGTATATTACTTCCCAACTTTTGTGCATTTTTAAATGCAAATTTAGAAAGTGTATACTTAAAGTATTTGTTTGGTAAGTTTTGCACCAGTTTAAAAGAAATAAAAACATATTTTAGAAAGATTTTTTTTATTCCCAAAAAATATGTATTTACATAGGTAGAGTATCTAACTTTTATTAAAAAACACGAAAGATTAGGAAAATATTTTCTTGAAAAGGAAGTAAAATTTTTAACTCTTTTGATAGGACACAAAATTTTTAAATACAAAGCAATTAGTTTCCACAGAAATATATGAACTATATCAACTTGAAACCATGATTATTTCCTACAGTCGACGATGATTAAGATTAAGACAACGATATTGATATACAGTAAACTTGTAACTCGAGGACAAGATAAGGAAGGTTGAACTGTCATTCTTTTTTATTATTGTTTATATTGTCACTTCTCTTTATTATAGTTCAAATGTATGTTTCCATGCTCTCATAAGTATGATGTTGTTAGAGCGTAATAGTGTAAGAGTTACGCTTGACACTCACAAGTACGCAGACGTGTTTTATTTAACTTGGAGTCTGACACTATGAACAAGCAAATACTAAAGCCAGTCTAGATGTACAGCCAATTACTGTGATAAAAAATTTTTGTACTTCTTGTAATAATTGTTTCAATAAAAAAAATAATATAATTTGGCGTTACCCAAGAAAACATGTAGAAAATTTATCAGAGGAACAAATTCAACAAAAACGTAAACAACAACGTGATATGGGTTACATATTTATCTCTCATCTCTTGTTTTGTATATATAGCATTAAGAATATCTGTATATGTTATGTTAAGAATCTGTAAAATGAGTTATCTTAATACAGCTGTTTTATTTTCCATTGAGCTCTTAATCGACGTGTGTGTTTTTAGTGCTACAACTCCCAAAATGTAACATTGGAGACGAGCAGAAAATTAAAATATTAAAAAAATGCAATTAAAAAAACAATAAGCATATTATACTAATATAATATATAATTTTCGGCATAACAAAAAAAAATTTATGAACAAATAATTGCCGTGGTTATCCGTCAGCAAGAAGAAATGCTAAGCCATCAACAAAAATGGATGTAAAAATTAGCACGTAATCAGACTGAAAACTCAACTGCCTCCGTGCCTCCTTTTCACCCACACGACAAAGACAAGCATCGCTGGATTATGTATTTAGAACAGTTAAATCAACATTTTGCAGCCATTGGCCTTGATATGCCGGGAAAAAGAAATAGTTTTATTTTACGGATCGGTGCTTAGTTGTTCGAATTGAAAAACCACGTGGATTGCATCGGTTTTGATAATAAAAGTTTTAAAGATTTAACAGAAAAGTTAACAAAGCATTTCATTATGAAAACGCATGTGGTTGTATACAAATTTGAGTTTTATAAATGCATACTAAAACAAAACCAGAGCTATAGTTGCGAGAGACTGTGAACTCGTTAATAAGGCTTCAGATTGCTCTCTTAATTACATAAATGAAAAGATAAGAGGCCAATTTATATTGAATACTCCACATGAGAATATTTGTACAGCCTTCACTTGCAGAAGTTTTAACTATGGCAGAAACCTATGAATTCGCAACAAAAACAGCAGCCACAATAAAAAGAGTTCAAAAGAGAGTTTTACGGACAATGCAACAGTCCGCGCAATGAAATACAAACCACGTATGAATTAAAGTACTGCATGCACGTATTTGATTTCAGTTTCAAAGCATTCTATTGTGTTGAGAATAGTAGCATACTCTTCTCACTCTCAACGAACGAATACGAATGAATGCGCATAAAAACAAAATGGAATGAAATGAATATTAGTTTCGTTTGTTTGGAGTACTCTAACTCTTAAAATTCTCAAAGTAGTTGAAGTATTTGAGAGTAATCTAAACATTTGATTTTAAATTCATGCAAAACGAACTTGTGCGTTTTTAAATAGTAAGACATAAATTTATTTATTCAAGTTTTTTTATTGATTAAATATTATTTAAAATGTTGACAATACAAATTTGTTAATTTTATAATAAAAATAATTACATATATAATAGGACTTGTAAGGATGGAAATTTTTACCAATTTCCAACCTACATATAACTAGTGTGCAGTTAATACCTGAAATAAAAATTGGTTAATATTTATATAATATATTATAGGTAAATAACTTACTAAAAGCCACCCCCGCATGCACGCAACTGCATCACAATGAATTAAACCTAAGATTACATTGACAAATTAAAAAAATGCAAAATATATTCAAATAAATAAGTATTGTACTTAAACTTATACTTTTTAATATTTTTATATTTATTTTATTTTAATTGTAGGGACGGAATTTTGTACAAATTCCGCCCTACATAAAACGTATTATTTTTTTACTAAAAATTGTCTGGATAAAACTCGATTTATATATTTAAACAAATAAACAAATATATTTAAACGACAAGCATAACAAAGCTGACAGCGAATTATACTTGTGCGGTTGTGCGTGCAATTAAGCAAAGCAAAGTGTCGTATATAAATAGCGGAGATTTTATATGAAAGATCACTTAGCACCGGCACACCGAAACGAGTAGTACTCTACTCCAGCGCTAAGTCTTTTTTTTTTAGAAGCCCATGGTGTTTCGACGCTAAGGCTTAATAAATCAGTAGAAGGTATTGGATAGATTTTATAAACGCCTTTGATGTTTTGATGTCTTTGGCTAGAAACTAATTACGTAGATTTGGAAAAAACCCTTTGATGTTCTGACGTCTTTGGGTAAAAATTATTGAATACATTTTATAAACGCCTTTAATGTTTTGACGTCTTTGGCGAGAAACTAATTACGTAGATTTGGAAAAAACCCTTTGATGTTCTGACGTCTTTGGATAAAACTTACTGAGTAGAATCAAGACTAGAATAAGTTATTTAAGAAAACTTTAAATAAATTTTAAATAATAAAACAAACGGTCTTTTAACTTTCCTTGGTTTACCAGCTTCGAACTAGTCAATAAAACAAATTTATTGCAACGACCCGGACCGCGACTGAGTAATACCTCAGCAAATTAAAACGACGAATCCGTGTCGTTACAATTGGCGCCCGAGCAGGGACTTGTGTTCGATAGTATTCCAAGTGGGAAGGAAAGAATTACCAGGGACCTCATTGGTCAAATCACAGTGGTCAAGGCTAGAATGGAAATTTCCATTCAGAGGATCCAGAGGATAAAATATTAACAAATATCACAACAAGGAACAATGTCGGTGGGATCAAGAGGAATACCAGGAACATGTGGAAGTTCAATAAATCCTCCAGTGCGCTCCTACCTTCAGATGGTTGAAGAGGTACAGAAGTGGTCCTGTAAATATGACGGTGGTAAGGATCCACTAGGTTTCATCGATCACATAGAGGAACTGGCGGCTATGTACAGTATCGATGTTAATCTAATTCCCAAGATGATGCCAATACTCTTTGAAGATAAAGCATTAAGATGGTACCGCAACAACCATAAACCTTGGTCCCTCTGGTCAAGCTTCAAGGAAGATTTCTTAAAATTCTTCATATCATGTAGATATTTCGAAAAATTAGAAAATGAGGTACGAACGCGTATACAAAAGACAAACGAAAGATTCAAGGATTATTCACTTGACATTATAAATTTAATGCGACACACTGGCATGGATCCAGATTCGCAATTGGAGCGGGTGTATCGAAACATGAAGGCAGACTACCGGATGTTCATTAAACGTTCAGAGTTTACAAGCCTAAATGAATTAACAACACTTGCCGATGACTTCGAAGAACTAAGCACAGAACAGGATAAAGTGAGCCGTAATCGTGTTCGAGAAGTGAACGTAGGGCGCATGGTAGTCGAGTCCCCTCAAGCGATGGTGGTACAAAATACAATGAGAAGCATACCCAACATGCCAGCACGGGATAAAATTATCCATAGTCTAAGCTTTGAGTCGTCCATTCCTGATCAGAAACGAAGTAATCAGCCTCAGAGCCAATCAACCGCTAAGCAAGCAACACCATTTATAACTAGAAATGTGACTTCAGCATCACTATCAAAGTCAAGCATAACGACACAACGAGTACAACCTTAAGATTATTCAAAAGCCCAGGGAATAAACCAGCAAGAAAATCCACAAGAGAAGACACCATGTAGGTGCTTAGTACCACGTCTACGAAATATAAAACTCATAACAGAGTCGAAAAGTCAGAGTCCAGATGTACCGCGTCAGCGAAGTTTAAAACTCATCACAGAGTCGAAAAGTCAGAGTACCGATGTACCGCGTCAGCGAAGTTTAAAACTCATCACAGAGTCGAAAAGTCAGAGTCCAGATGTACCGCATCAGCAAAATTCAAAACTCATCACAGAGTCGAAAAGTCAGAGTCCCGATGTACCATGTCTCCGAAATTCAAAACTCATCACAGAGTCGAAAGTCAGAGTCCCGATGTACCACGTCTACGAAATTCAAAACTCATCACAGAGTCGAAAAGTCAGAGTCCCGATGTACCACGTCTACGAAATTCAAAACTCATCACAGAGTCGAAAAGTCTGAGTCCAGAAGTACCGCGTCAGCGAAGTTTAAAACTCAACACAGAGTCGAAAAGTCAGAGTCCAAAAGTACCGCGTCAGCGAAGTTTAAAACTCATCCCAGAGTCGAAAAGTCAGAGTCCAGATGTACCACGTCTGCGAAATTTAAAACTCAACACAGAGTCGAAAACTCAAAGTCCAGATGTACCACGTGAGCAGGATTACACCAGTACACATCAAGATGAATTCCTCAAAGTTTTTAGGAATCCTAGAAAGCGGACACGAAACCATTCAACGAAGTAGTCCAGTTCAAATCCCCCGAAGAAGGAGGGAAATGTAAGGACGGAATTTTGTACAAATTCCGCCCTACATAAAACTTATTATTTTTTTACTAAAAATCGTCTGGATAAAACTCGATTTATATATTTAAACAAATAAACAAAGCCAACCGCGAACATACGCACAAACGACAAGCAAAACAAAGCCAACCGCGAACACACGCACACACGACAAGCAAAACAAAGCCAAGCGCGAACATACGCACACACGACAAGCATAACAAAGCTGACAGCGAATTATACTTGTGCGGTTGTGCGTGCAATTAAGCAAAGCAAAGTGTCGTATATAAATAGCGGAGATTTTATATGAAAGATCACTTAGCACCGGCACACCGAAACGAGTAGTACTCTACTCCAGCGCTAAGTCTTTTTTTTTCAGAAGCCCATGGTGTTTCGACGCTAAGGCTTAATAAATCAGTAGAAGGTATTGGATAGATTTTATAAACGCCTTTGATGTTTTGACGTCTTTGGCTAGAAACTAATTACGTAGATTTGGAAAAAACCCTTTGATGTTCTGACGTCTTTGGGTAAAAATTATTGAATACATTTTATAAACGCCTTTGATGTTTTGACGTCTTTGGCTAGAAACTAATTACGTAGATTTGGAAAAAACCCTTTGATGTTCTGACGTCTTTGGATAAAACTTACTGAGTAGAATCAAGACTAGAATAAGTTATTTAAGAAAACTTTAAATAAATTTTAAATAATAAAACAAACGGTCTTTTAACTTTCCTTGGTTTACCAGCTTCGAACTAGTCAATAAAACAAATTTATTGCAACGACCCGGACCGCGACTGAGTAATACCTCAGCAAATTAAAACGACGAATCCGTGTCGTTACATAATAAATAAATATAAATATTTAAAGCTGCCACTTTTGTAATATGTTGAGGTGGTCTTGAACTGATTTTGTGGCTGTGAATGGGTCGTCACTACGGCTGAGAATGGCAGTATCGTCCGCAAATGTTGATGTTGTTGTACAGTCACTGGTTGGCATGTCTGCTGTGAAAATCAGGTACAGCAAGGGGCCCAGTACACTACCTTGGGGTACACCGGCCATAATGGGGAAGGCATTGGAGACAAGATAATTTTGTTTTATAACAAATCTTCTATTTGAGAAGTAGTTTTTGATATCTGAGGATATATTGTATGGTAAATGTTTCTCAAGTTTCCAAAGCAATCCTTCGTGCCAAACTTTGTCAAAGGCTTGGGTTATGTCTAGAAAGACACCTGAACAATACTGCCTCTTCTCAAAAGTTTTTCGAATAACTTTGAGAGAATTGGGAGTAGACTTATGGGTCGATATGAGGTGACTTGAGCGGGGTCCTTTCCGGGCTTGGGTATCATCATGATTTTGGATAGCTTCCATTCGTTTGGAAAATATGCAGTCCTTAAAATAGCGTAATAAATAAAAATTAGTTGGTCTTTGGCGATTTGTGGGATCTCTTTCACAATTTTCGCTGTAATTAGATCGTAGCCTCGGGCTTTTTTGTTATTTAAATTTTTGATTTCGCTTTTTAGTGGTTTTTTACTGAACCAAATTGTCATATTGTCATTTCTTGTGAAGTAAGGCAGAGAATCAAGTTTTGTTAATATAGAGATTGGGGTAAATACATATTTAAGGTGATTTGCAAAAACAGCACAATTTTCCTCATCGCTTTTAGCCCAGTTTCCATCTCTGAGTCGGAGGGGTGCTCTTTGTATAACGGGCTTTTTCTTGAGTTTAGTGGCTTTCCAAAGGGAGTAGTTTGTTGTTTGCATTGGAGACAACTGTGAAATAAAATTTTCGTATTCTATGCGATTTTTTTCTTTGACGAATCTCTGAAGTGCCCTCGTCAGATATTTAAGTTGTCTTTTAATTCGGGGAGGTCTTTATTGTTGCCATTGGAGTCATACTTGTCATTTCTCCTATATAAGGGTTGCAATTTTGTTCGATGTTTGGTAGTTTATAGGTTTGTGGGGTATTAAGAGTGGGGTTGATATTCGTGCGGCTTGTTGAAGTAAAACTGTGAAGTCCTGGACGGCCTTGTCAATTTCAATGTTTGATTTTAGGGAAGTGTCGGTGTTAATATGTGAGCTAATAAATTTTTTAAATTTTAGCCAATTTGTGTGCTGGTTTGTGAGCTTTTTTTCGGATTTTGGATTGACTATTGTTGTGTTTCTAATCAGAATAAAAGTCGGCGTGTGATCAGAGGAGAGTTCTAAGGATGCCTCGGTAGCAATTTGATCTCTTTTTAAATTCTTTATTACTGCAAAATCAATGACGTCTGGAGTTTTTTTTCCGATCTGAAGGCCAGTATGCTGGTGTGCCAGTGGAGGATATGTTAGAGTCGAGTTTTGATATCACGTTCATCAGGGATTTTCGTTTTGGTCATATAAGTCTTGAGCTCCACAATGTGTGTTTGGCATTGAAGTCGCCGGCCGCTATGAACTTGGATCCAAGCTTTGTAAAATATTCTTCGAATTGAAGTTCCGTTATTTTATAACAAATTGAGGTTATAGTCAGACCTTTTATGTACTCTTCTAGACATATACTTGCCGCTTGCATATATTCTGCTTCAAGGTTGTGAGTTGGGAAGTGTTTAATGTTATTTTTTATGAGGACAGCAGATCCGCCTCTTGCTCGTCCACTGGGGTGTTTCGAATCGTAGAGTATGTAACCAGACATCTTAAAGTAGCTTTTCTCGTTAAAATGGTTTTTTGAGATAAGCATGACGTCAATTTGATGTGATTGTGAAAACAATACAAGTTCGTTTTTATGTTGGCTTAAGCCGTTAGCATTCCAGAAGCAAATTTTGATTGCATTCATGGCTTGGATAGGATTGAAAGTAGGATATTTTGATTTTGAATCATTCCCTGCATCATATTTTGCATAGTGTTTATAAATTGTGTCATATTTTCCATAAACAGTTGGATCATGTTTTCGATATTTGAAGATGGTTTAGTAGAGCTTTCATTTTGGACGTTGCTTGGGCCAGTGAATCCTCTACCAGCGTTTGCATATGAAATTCGTGTACACGTATTGTTGGAGTCGGATAGAGCATTTGGCTGAGATCGCGTTTGCATAGGTTGTGGTGGGATTACTGACTGAGAGCGGGGACGCAATGCTGGAAACATTCTTTGTTTTTCGGTAGTGTATACTACACATCCTTTATAATTAGCGGTGTGGTTGCCTCCACAATTTCCGCATTTTTTTGTTGTTGGGTCCTTCTTATTTGATGTGCAATATTTAGTGCGATGAAAGTCGCCACATGCCACACAAACACTGCAAAGTGTGCAATAGGACTTCGAATGTCCATATTCCTGACAATTAGTACACTGTACCGGGTTTTCACGCTTGTGCGGTTCTTCTATGTGTAAAAACTTTTACCATTTTTTTCGAAGTTTTTTACAACTGCTCTGTAATGTTTTCCTTCGTTGATCGAGATTTTTGTTTCATCGACATTTCCTTTACGAAGAGGCACAACATGGAATGAATTTTTGCCAATACTTTGTGTTAGGGAGTATATAAGAGCGTTTGAGTTTTTTTCTCGCAGAAATATGGGTGGCGGTTTCTGGGTAGGGGTGGGACTGGTATTTTTATTATCTTCGGCTAGAACGGCAAAACGATTCGCTGTCGAAATATTTTCTATTTTTCGAGTTTCTGTCGAGATTGCATTGTTAGCATTTTCTTGTTTCGGGCTACGTTTTCTTTTTATGATTTAAATATATTTATCCATGCCACGGACTTTGGGTGAATCAGGATTTTTTGCTATGTTACTATTCTTTTGCAATATATTTGGCAATATGTTAACATGTTGCGCTGCGTTATTTTGTTGCGCTGATGCTGTGTAATTTTTCGAAGATATTGCTGGACTTTGCGGTTGGTAGCTTAATTGTTTGCAAGAAGTTTCACTTACCGAGTATGAGCGTTGCCTTTGGGTTTGGTTGTTTAGCATTGTTGTTTGATTCGTGGTTGGCTTCTCAGAATTACCATCTGCTGTTGGGTAGCATATGGGTGAGTGGTTTGTGCCTCCGCTATGCGAAGGCGGTGATCTATTAATTGGCATATCGTGGTTGGTATCGCGGAAGTTAGCTGAACAGCCGACTATCTCTGAGTAATTTGTTGTGAAAAAGAAGCTTCAACTTTTTAATTATTTAATTATAAACCTTTAAAGTTCTGTTTTAAATGGCACGAAAAATATAGTATGTATTGAAAAAAAAAATAAATATATATTATTAATATAAGTATAATATAAATTTATAATATAATAAAGTATACATTTCAATTTTCCTTTTTCAATTTTTTTTTTGCGCGCCAATGCTGACAATGGATTCTAATCAATTCTAATCGATTCTACTAAATAACCAAAAATCAAGTTTCAATTGGATAGTGGCGCGACTATTTTATTAACGAAGTTCTATGAGGGACACCCTTTCAATGCACTATCTTATATGTTAACTTACAAACTAAGAAACAAAAATTTTTTTTTTAAAACACATTTATTTATTTTATCTTCTCTTAGAATAAGATTAACAATAAGTTCTAAAATCTTATCACTAATTACATATTACAAATTTTAATTTTTCCTATACATAGTATAAAATAAAATAAAATAAAATAAAATAAAATAAAATAAAATAAAATAAAATAAAATAAAATAAAATAAAATAAAATAAAATAAAATAAGTAAGCCTTATATCACGAACCTTACTTAGATCAATGGGTAAAATTTCATTGGAGTGAATGTTAGGTAGTTTATTGAGAAGCAGTTCGACTTTATCAGATTAGTTAAAAGAAAGGTACGGTTTTTGCTATTGAATATTAATTAATGGCTAGACGGTCAGCTCTTTTTAGGCCAGCTCTCTTTAATATACCATGGGGCACCAGTGATTTTTGACTGAGCTCTTTGGATAATTTCAGTATTTGAAGCACTGGTATTGCCAAATAGCTGGATACTATAAGTCCATATTGGTTTATTGATGCTGTTATACAAGAGTACTTTATACTCTAGGCATAGGGAAGATCTGCTATTAATGA
>NC_051846.1:116782470-116841653 GCF_002237135.1 Teleopsis dalmanni | reverse complement strand
TAGCAAAGAAATAAAGAACATAGACAAAAATTTTATTTAATTTATTGAAATGTGACTGACCATACAACGCTGTTTTGAGTATTGCCAAGTACTCTTAATCAGTGGTCTTAGGAAATAATCGAATTTTATTTAATTCGTTTATAGTCCGTATATAATTTGTTTGGACTGCAAGTGCCAGGCTTAGAACTCGTGCCTGTCAAATTAGAAGCGATGACTAATCGTGTTTATCCACAAGTAGCCAAGGCTGCACAAATTTTTAATGCTCATGTTTCAGGTTTTGTTGTCACTTATTTTTATTTAATTAGTGACACCAACCAAAGCACTTACCGTGCTTTAAATTAGAACGAGAATTTAAACTACAGCTTTATTAGGAAACACAAATTCAACGAATTGAAGTTAATTTTTGAAGTTGCCTATTTTTGTTTGTTTCAAAGCTATTCTTTTTGTAGAGACATCTGTTATGCATATTTTTTTAACTTACTATATGTAAAGCGCCTTTTTTGGGTGCAATTTTACAAAGAAGCTATGCAAATGTTTCTCTACAAGTTCGCTAATCACGTTAAGGAAAAGCTGAACAATATTATTGTTCATATATCCTATAATTCTAATTTTTAAGGTAAATTTTTTTTTTTTTTTTGCCGATAATGGTGTGTCTTTTTATGACGAAAGAAACTATTTAAAAGTTAGACCGATTCGAATAGCAAAGAAAGGCAAAGACAAAAGTTTTTTATTTAATTTATTGAAATTTGGCTGACCATACAACGCTGTTTCGAGTATTGCCAAGTACTCTTCATCAGTGGTCTTTGGAAATAATCGAATTTTTATTTAATTAGTTTATAGTCCGTATATAATTTGTTTGGACTGCAAGTGCCAGGCTTAGAACTCGTGCCTGTCAAATTAGAAGCGATGACTAATCGTCTTTATCCACAAGAAGCCAAGGCTGCACAAACATTCAATGCTCAAGTTCCAGGTTTTATTGACACTTATTTTTATTTAATTAGTGACACCAACCAAAGCACTTGCCGTGCTTTAAATTAGAACGAGCTTATAAACTACAGCTTTATTTGGAAACACAAGTTCAACAATTTGAAAGTTAATCTTTGAGCTTGCCTATTTTTGTTTCAAAGCTATTCTTTTTGTAGAGACATCTGATATGCATATTTTTTTAACTTACTATATGTAAAGCGCCTTTTTTGGGTGCAATTTTACAAAGAAGCTATGCAAATGTTTCTCTACAAGTTCGCTAATCGCGTTAAGGAAAAGCTGAACAATATTATTGTTCATATTTCCTATAATTCTAATTTTTAAGGTAAATTTTTTTTCTTTTTTTTGCCGATAATGGCGTGTCTTTTTATGACGAAAGAAACTATTTAAAAGTTAGACCGATTCGAATAAATTAAATTAAATTAATTTCGATTTTTTTCAAATAATTGTGCTTATTAGAGTATTGTATTGAAAGTTACTTATATATAAACTGTTTTCTGACTTCTGGGATATGCTTTTTATAAGAAAAATGTCGTTTTTAAAGAAAAATTAATTTCTGAACTTTGACACTCAATAACTTTTAAGTTAATCGACCAATCTATAAATATGAAGACATTAAATGAAAGTTTGAAGTGTCCTCTTTCGATTAAGCTAATTTGCAGAAAAATGGTACCTCTGCTTTTAAAGATATAATTAATTTTGTAAAGTAACCTATTTTTACAAAATTTTATTTTCCTTATTTTGAAGAAAATTTTTTCTATATTATATAAAAAGCGATTATATTTAGAAAAACAAACATATTTTTTATTGTTATAAGCTTTTTAGTTCATAATTTTTGGTCAAGTAACAAAGTTTTAATTAAATAATGTTTGAAAATAACATCTCTATCTTCATCGCAGCACTGCTCCTAAGTTAATCGAACAACCTATACAAAATTTTGCATTATATGAAAGGTAATTTTATCCTCTTTCGAATGAGCCATAAAAGAAAAAAATGGTACCTCTAGTTTAAAAGTTATTAATAAATTAGTGACCCCATCTTTTGGGGCTGATTTTTATTTTTCAATTTTCATACAAATTACATCATTTACACATAAAAGTTGAATGTAGATAGTAAATTAATTCAATTTTCTACTTAATAATGCCTTTTGCTGCATTAAATTTAATAAAATAATAAATTTTTCCTTAATTAAACTATACTGCATTTTTCACGCGGCGAAAAATGTTCCAATTCCATTTTGGACTTATCGTCGACGCTATCTTCACGCACATCATCCAAAGAAAAGAAAAAAGTTTAGTAGATTTAATTATGTTAAAATTTAAAAACAGAGATGATGCGGAACTAATTTAACATGTTAATATTTTATGTAACATATACATTTATTTTAGAAATAAAAAGTAAACATTTTTGTATAATATTTTTTCGAAAATTGATTTAATGGTATTATGATGGATATGAGCAATGTGAAGGACGCCTGATAAATTAATTTTTTTTCATTACTTCTAAAAGGAATATCACACTGGAAATATTTATTTTTTAAATAGAATTTATATATTAATCTGAATCAAAAGTAAAAAAAAAATTTGTGTGAGATATTCCTTTTTTTTTTACTGAAAAATCGTATGTATGTGTTTGGTGTAATATGAAGGATAAATAAATTTTTAAAAGTACTTCTAATGACAATATCGTCCAGAAATTTTTGAGATTTATGTACAAATTTATTACTAATCGAAATCAGAAATATTATTTAACAATATTTGTAATATATTTTTTGAAAATTCATTCAATTGAAATGTAGTACACGTGCTTGATGTGTTTTGCTGGAGAAAAGAAATATTAAAAAATTCCAAAAAATAACGATATCTCGAAAATTTTTATTTCGTAGTAAAACTGAATCGAAATAAAATAGTTTTGAGAAAATTTTTTTTTCGAAATTTAACGGTTAATATTAGTACTTATATATAAACAATTTTAATTGTTTATTCAATTTCATAAAAATTTAATCAATTATCTTTGAAATGCTGTAAATTTCAAGTTTCCACCTTTTATAGAACTTGAGGTAACATATGTATGTAACTACCTTGCCTATAGTTCTACTGACTTGTTTTACAAAGACTTATAATATTACTACCTTTGAGACTTTCCCAACAAGTCCCTTTGCTTGTACATTGCGCGTTTATTTATACTTAAATGACCGAAGCTTTTCCTATAGTGCATCGGTACCAGTGGCGTAACTACAGGGAAGCAACTGGAAGCAACGCTTTCGGGCCCCCGAATTTAGGGGGCCCCACTATAAATTTTTGTATTCATTGTATTTCTTTTTAATAAATTCTCAAAAGTGGGACGAAACGTTTTTTGTTGGAATAATTTCATATTGCATTTTATAAAAGATACGTAAATTTTAAATTTAAAGTACATAATATGTATGTACTTCAAATAAAATATTAAACCTATTTATGAAATAAAAAAGTTTTTCTAAGAAAAATATGTGTCTTGATCGAGAGTTTATATGGAAGCTATATCTAAATTTAAACCCATTTGAAAATAATTTTGTACGTTGTCTTTTGCAAATATCAGTACTGTATACACCATATTCCATTTGAATACCTTTATTAAAAACGGAGAAACCTTATATCCGATTGTTAAGTTTATATCACAGCTACAAGAAATAGACCTCCAATTTCAATCAAATCAAATGGTGAACAGGGTGCGCTCCCGAAAAGTATGTGTATAAAATTTTATTCGAAGAGTTCAAAAGCTGAGAGAGTAGTTTGAACTGTAAAAGTATACTGATATATACTTAATGGTATTTCCGAAGTTTCCTTTAATGCGTTACGAAAATATTGACAAACCTTATATACCCTTTTTACATTTTTTCGTGTAAAGAGTATAAAAAGAGGGGCCCCTTAGTATGTTGGTAGGGGCCCCTTAGTTAGAATTTGCTTACAGGCCTAAAAAATGTAGTTACGCCACTGATCGGTACATTTGCCGTTGGTATTTTTGGTACTTGTTGTCTTTTGTTGCTGTTGTTTGCCTGGGTGTAATTTCTGTGCTTTGTGTTTTCGTGCGTTCTTGTATTAGCCGTGCTTTGTATTTAGTTCTCACCAAAGCTTTCATGCTTTCACGTTTATTGTGTTGTTTACAAACGTGTTTTTTAATATTTATATTTATTTATTAATAAATAATAAAAAAAATTAATAAAACAAACAAAAAATAAAATAATTATATAAATAGTGAATAAATGAGATGTGTGTATTCTTTACTTATTTAAATACATTTCTTTATTTTTTTGTTAATTATAATAATAATTTCAGATGTATTCCATTTGTTACCGATGCAGATGCGGTGTGTTACTTGTGAGTCATTTTAATTTAATATATATATTAAATAAAATAAATCTGTTTTATTTTAGATTATATTAAAATTCTTACAGTGAGTGACATTAAATTATATGTTGCGTGTTAAACATAATGTTTTGTGATGTGTTTTTTGAAGTCACTAGTATAGTGTTGTTGTTGTTGCTTGTTTATATTCAATCTATGTAAGTTGGAAAGATGCGAATATTTCCTTCCTTACAGAGTTTGTATTTTTTTATGAAGGTTACAACTGTAGTTTTAGCTAGGTTTATATTCAGTCCTACCATGTTGCAGTTTCTAGTGATTTGTAATCCGTATTGGATTCTGTCGCATAGAGTATTTTCAAATTTTCCTCTGCTTGTTATGACTATGTCATTTGCATAGCCTTGCACTGGTTCGTGAAGTAGTTCATCCACCAGTATGTTCCACATGAGTGGTGAGAGTACCCCACTGTGGACATCCTGTGGACATCTTCGTGAGGTATTAATCCTTATTAGGCCCGTAATAGTACGTATATCTACCTTCTGCCAGAGTAGAGTTTATTCCTCTGCTTATTAGTGATGTCTTTATAGCGTCATATGAAGTATTTTTAAAGGCACCTTCTATATCTAGAAAGACGCATATTGCTGTTTCAGTACTATCCCCTATCATCCCCTAGGTGGTAGGCACCTTGACGTGGTGTAGGTACTTAGCTACAGGCAAACTTGCTGACTACGGGTCCTCTGCTCACTGTTTATGCAATGGTCAAGGGACCTGATGTCGGTCTGAGTTTTAGGCACAACAAAGAACTGCTAGTAGTTGTGATGTCCTATAGTTTGTGTGTATGCATGTGTGTCGTTTTCTCCTTGTGTGTTTTTAAGTATGCATGTGAGTTTTTTGTATTTTTAGAGAGAATATAAGTGTAAAGGTCCACTAGGTGTCTGGGCACCAGGGTTCATGATAAATCAATATTGTCTATACGTGGTGCAGAGCCACATATTAATTTGGATCTAGGGAGGAAAACTCGATAAAAACCGCAATCCTGGGCGTATGAACGACTGTGCCCAGTGATGATTGGCACTGCGTGAGTATGTCTTAGAACGGTGGACTCCGGACACCTGGCGACCTCTGGTTTTAATTAGCCTTTCCGAAGGGGGCTATGCTTCGGACGCCCTTCCTCTCCCCTACACTCGTGGAAACATTTATGGCCTCTTTCAAAAAAATAAATAGTCAAAAAACAAATACAGAACTAGGTAGCAGTTCCGAAGATGAGTTCCTGGCATCAAGTCAAGAAAACGAGCGAGTTGAAACCGTCTTACCAATCAATGTAGGCAGTATCAGCCGCACTGCGCCTACTTCATCCATAAGAGAAAAATCGGCAGACAAGCGTACCAGACATAGTGCGCCTGCTGAAAAACCGAAAAAGTCGGAGGCAAAGATCAGGCTCAAAGGTACCAGAAGGCTATGCCCATTTTTGGCAAAATTGCTAAAAATGAAGCTGAAGGTTGCGAAAACAACTTCTATCAGCAAACCGTCAACGAGCGTGAAAAGGGAATATAGCGACGTAGCAAAGGATGAGCTACAAGTGGCGCTCATTAATGACATTACTGGCAATGGGAAAAAAGTTCTGGAGAAATGGCGTGAGATTGAGCCCAAGTTGGCTGAAATAGTGATGGAACACCTTTTAAGAAATCTAGACACCCCACACCAGGCTTTGACTCATCAGAAGTGGTTCGTGGCTGCATATCATTCGCTCAACAAGCCATGATGATGAAAGCAAGGAGTTTTGAGGATGCCAACAAATTGCTTGACGACATGAAGCTTCAGGAAGAAGCCTCAGAAAGTTTGTAAGCCTGTTCGAATGCTGAAAGTAGCACAAATCAATCATCAGCATTCGAAAATCGCCTCTTTCTAGTCGAAGAGGATGTCGGCGTTAGCATCGTGCAAGAACCATGGATCAAAGGTAAGGACGTAATGCAGTTTATGTTAAAGAACTATAATAACCTGTATATTACTAACAATGGTAAGCCAAGATCATGTATCCTAGTTAAAAATTGTATTAATGTCTTTCTGTGTCCACAGTATAGTGATAACGATCTGAAATGTCAGGTGGACCTAATTTAATTGTGGGTTCTGCCTACATGGCGCATGATAAAGATGCTTTTCGGGAAGAGGTAATCACGAGCTACAAGGACAATAGTTGGCGTGAATATAAAGATTGTTTTAAAACTTATAAGAAAACTATCATAAGAAAGCTTATAAAAAATGTTTCTTATCTCAAGAAAGAGGACGGCAAATGTACTGAAACCTCTGCTGAAACACTAAGACTACTGTTAGATACTCATTTCCCAAACTGTGAAAATGATGCTAGTGAAAATGGTTCAATCACCTTAGTAAGCACACCATCGCAGGTGGCTAAAGTAATAGTCACAGTGGAAAAAATTAGGTATTCAACCAACAGTTTCTGTCCCTACAAATCGCCAGTTTTGGACGGTATTTTTCCATCGTCTTGCAAGACTTAGTCATTCAATGGTTAGGGGAAATTTACAAAGCCAAGGTCTTTATACCCAAGGTAGACAAAATCGGTCACGAGTCCGCCAAAGATTACAGACCGATTAGTCTAACTTCATTCTTACTAAAAACAATGGAGAGGGCAATAAAGCTTTACCTAAGACAAAAGGTAGAACATTTTCCAACTCCTAAATCTTAGCATGCTTATCTCAAGGGTAGATCTACGAAAACAGCTCTACATGGGCTAATTCGTATTGTGGAAAAATTTATTTATTTTAAGCAATACTCGTTGGCAACCTTTTTAGATATTGAGGAGACTTTTAATAATGTAACCAATACAGCTATTCATGACTCGCTGTTCAGAATAAGTTTAGAGGAAGAGTTAAAAAATTGGATAGTTACAATGCTAAAAAGAAGGACTATTCAGTCAAAGATAGGTCATTGGTGTGTAAAAACTCACACAGAGAAATTGGGCATTCCCCATAACCCTCACTGCAGAAGTTGTGGAAACTGCAGGAGAGAGAAATAATAATTCTTTTTCTCTGTGAATGCTCGGCCTTAGCATCCAGAAGATATAGATTCTTAGGAAAATACTTCTTTGATAGTCTTTCAGACTGCTCAACAATGAAGATGGAAGACCTATTAAATTATCTAAATTCAGCGGGATGGATTTAGTCTCTACTCGTCTATACCAGGGTTCTTGCGAGGAATGTGGTACACTGCAACCAACCAACCATCCTCTATCATGTTTGTCAACTCCAACAATGCGGTACCAGTGGATCTCCCCGCCCTGTCAGCATGTTGGCATGGATGTAATGGGGAAGGTAGACGTGCTGTCTTACTAATGAAGTTGTCCATAACTTTTTTTAATGTCTTTAGCATGAGGGATGTGAGTCAAATAGGTTTGAAGAATTTTGGATGGAGTTGATATTTCTTACCTGTTTTTAGTATAAAAACTACCTTTGCTTTTCTCCAGTAGTTTGCTATATACCCAAACGCAATGTTAGCCCTAGTCATCTTCGTCAGCAGGGTTAGCAGGTATTTTATTCCCTATTGAGAAAGTATCGGAAGGATACCATCTATGACAGGTGATTTAAATGGTTTAAAGGTTTTCACCACTCATTTGATCGTAGCTGTCGTACATATTTCCTAGGCAATAGCTCCTTTATCTGCTGTTTGGCAAGCTTTCTGATTGGTATTCTCAGTATCTTGTTCCTCTATACTGGAAAATCCTGAGGAGTGAGTCTCGAGAAGTAATTGGATCCTTCCATCCTCACCAACTGTGCACGTATTGTCATATCTTTCCAGATTGGTTGAGTTTTGCTGCTTCCGTAGTGTGTTCTATGCAGTTACAGAACTTCCTGATGCTTTCTCTTTTTGCCCTCCTAACAGTGCGCTTGGATCGGTTGAAAAGCCTTCGAGCCGTTGTTCCCAATACCGTTAATTTATTGTTCCACCAAGGCAACAAATCCGGCAGCTTTCGCTTTGTGTGGATTTATCTGAGCTATTTTTATACTGGTGTAGTGCCCATGACCTACATCAATGCTATATGTGAACCTACATGTAAATGTGTCATAAATTATGATATGCACATCATATTACTTAAAATAAATATTTTGACTCATAAGCTTGTGTGGTCGTTGCACTATTCCAACCTAAATTCCAGAAGGTACATTTAACTCTTACAAATAGTATAATTGTAATACGTTAGAAGAGTATTTATATATAATGTATAATATATATTAATTGTAAAGGTAATAGAATTTATGAAAGTAACCAATGCATTGATTGGTTACTCAAATTAAATAAAAGTAAATAATAATTGTTTAGTAAATAAGCTAGAATAAGCATAAAATCTCAAGATTTTTAACAATAAAGTAAAATTCAATTTGACTTAAGACAAGGTAACGTCTTTTATTTTGAATCGTGTTCTATGCGGCATTTAGATGCTGAAAGAACATTAAGCCGCTGAAAAGCTCAGTAATACTTTCCACTATACTGTTAGGTTGTTTCCTTCCACTAGTCGATAGGCGATCCTTGAATCCTTTCATAACACTGGTCATGGATGTTGTTTAGTCTTAGTTTTTTTCTCTGTCAGTTGACCATCATCGATATCCGAGAGTAAGACACGATCCGAATCTACTAGTTCCGCCAAGTTCAGAAGCGTCAAGTCGAGGTCATCAATGTCCTCATTTTCATGAGGTTGGATGCTGATTTCGCACCTTGTAGCCTCTGCTTCAATACTTCTTACCATCACCCTTGGTATTTGCACCCCCGGAATACCGGAGATGATTCATTATCTTCAGTTGCAACGGTATCCTTACCCGTCCTGTTCTTGTGGAGGTAAATAGGGATGGGGCTGAACCTTTTGACTTTTTTTAAAGAATAAAAACCCTATACCAGGGCTGGTCATCCTGGTATAGGGTTGTTGAGCTCAAGGCTTACAACCTTGTCTCGGAAAACTTTTTGTAATGAAACCCACGAAAATACCTCGGTTAGTATTGCAAACCCAGTTAACGACAAACGTAGGAAAAAAAATATCACGACTTACGATATACGATTGGAATATGGAATATAATGAGCTCATATAGTGAGCTTATGTTGAAAAATCTATAACAAGCAAAAAAATACAAAATATATATACTGGCTGCACAAGAAACATGTCATAAACTCAGAAACAAATCAAGCAAACACATATTTTTATTGTATCACAGAAAATTAACCATTCTATTATTGAATTTAGGGCTGTTAGCGAACGTCTATGTCATAAGAGTCAAACCAAAATTTTTTTAATGTAAGCATTATTTGCGTGCATGCACCTACCAAAGAAAACTATAAGAACGAATATTAAAATATGGCAATATTGTTTTGGTAATTTTTGACATTTGAATAATATTGTTTGTGTTCAACATTATTTGTAAACAATTTATATATTGAAAACGTAAAACAACTTAGTCCAGTTTGGCAGCCAAAGTTAAAAAGTGCACAGAAATCTAAACCTGCCTTCAGTTGGGTAGTTCATTTCACTGGGCTACCGATAAATGATGTAGTACAAAAAGCTGAATATGAAAAAGATGTTTTTGACTTTGTCAAAGAAGCCAATCTTGGAAGTTTTGCAATGTGGTCACGTTGATTGTGTACGTCCTTACTATCATTTAATGCAAATAGTAAACTTATTGATACAAATGGTTAAACTTGTTAGGATGTTACTGACAATAATGATATTCGTATGCTGTTGTCTTCATAACAAATACAACTTTTGACTTACCTTTTAATTCAGATCTTGTAGTTTTTAGTAATTCATTAATAAATAAAATAAAATTTCATGTATTCAACACAATTATTTTCTGAATTTTTTATACATAAACTTGGCTAGATTTAAATTCACTTTGTGACAGTAACTCTTAATGATGGTGGCCTAAATAACTTCAAAATAAAGGTATCATTAGGACTGATGGCCTGTAAAATATTGAGTTTTTGCCCTAACGATTTTATTTGTTTGGAAAATATTGGTACTACTCTTTGCACCAGTTGCTTTTAATAATTTGTTCGTAAAATGGATTGAATATTTTTTTGATTACAGCATGTCTTGAGTCGAGAATCATTATTCTAATTTATGCATCTTCTGCAAACATTTTGTTGTTGAAGCCGAGATAAGTCCTTTGATTTATTGGAACCTACTTGATCCTTTTTTGTTGCGAACGGCAGAACTTCCTCTAAAGTTTTTAGTTGCAATGGTTAGTTGATGCTGAGTAAGTCCGTGACAAAGTCAATCTTGCCACAAATTCTTACTGTGGTATGATGTGAAAATTTTTCATTTTACAAATTAGCAAATACAAAAAATGTAAATGTTATTCGAAATTTTTAATTTTAAATTGTCAAGATCCAAGAAATGATACTTCAATTACAAATTAATAATCATTTTATGATTATTGGTGTATAAATATATTGTACGCTACTTGGTGCTAACCCAGATCCTTAATCTGTGTTAGCTTGGTAGCCAATTTTTATGTGTAAAGTAGTTTGAGCACTTGTAACCCAAACTACTTGTATTTTTTAAGTTGATTAGTTTGAGCACTTGAAACCCAAACTAATCGATGCGAGAAAGTAAGAAAGTTATAATTGATTTTTCTTTTCCTTCTGAACTTTATTAAAATTATTTCTTATATTTATACAAAATTATTTTATTAACAAGCTATTAAATTGTGCATTAATTGACAATAAATATTAATGCATAATTCACAAATAAATAAATTTGCCTACGCTGTGCTGACATAATTATAGGCCATTGACCAACAAGAAAAGCTGATAATGCAAAATTGCACTTTTCGTTGGTCAATGACTGGTCGCAGTGTTGGCCCAAATAATATGTAAACACATGTAACCAAATAACAAAAAAAAACAAAAATATTAAATAATATTAATTAAATGCAAACATAAACATATATAACAGTTTTAAAATTTATTTCCATAATTTCTTAATAGAAATGTTCTTCTCTGAATTCTTCTGCATAACTTTAGCGTCAACCATTTCAAAATTTTTTTGAGTTGGTTGACATGCACACGACGCTCACGAAATGCATACATACTAGATAGAAGCAAACTCTTTTAACTTCAGCACTAGCAGCTCCTGGTATAAGTTCAGCTATTTTACGCAAATTAATGCAGCGGGTCGAGTTCATTTTACGCAAATGAATTTTGAGAATATCTAAACGAGTTTCTACATTTGGTGAGGGAAATTCAATTTTTTGTATGGTCGAATTATCTTTTTCACAACAGCTTTAAATATTTCGAAAGAATATCCACTTTTACATTAAAATCAATTGAAATCAAAATGCATTCACATCTGATACACATCTGATAACTAAGGTCGTGTGCGAGTTAGGCTAAGTTGCGTTCTAAATGAGGGAAATACTAAGTTGTGCCGATAATGTAATGATGTGTCGATACGTGTTGATAAATGACTTAATGTGTGCAGTGCAAAAAATCCCAAGGAAAATCTTATTTGGTTTAAAATCAACTTAGTAAAACCCTAAGTGAATTTTTTTCATTGATTTGGCAATATTGTTTTTGAAGTTTTCGCCGTTTGTATAATTTTGAATATGCATTGGAATACACATTGGCTGTCAATGTGTCAAATGTGTGCAGTACAAAAAATCCCATTTAGTTTAACATTAAATCAGAACAACGCGTACACGCCCTTACTCGAACTCGCACACGGCCAATAAAATTTTTGTTTATGTGATGTGATATTATTAACCGAATAAGGTATGCGCAATCTTTTTTTTATTGCTAAAAGGTTTTTTTTATTACATATTGACTATTATTCTGCAACCCCAAAAGAGAGTAATTTGATGTTAGTATCGTAAGATCACTTGTATTCAATATGTGTGCCAAAATGCTATAAAAATTAAATTTTCTTTAACAATTTCTCTTTGTTGTGCTCGAAGTGGACGTAGTTTTCGTTCTTTGCGTTGCATTACAATAGGCGTATTCGGTGGCTCGCAAGTACGGCAAAAAACAGCAAGTTGTTGGCCTATGCAGGCCTATACTGGCCGCAATGTATGCAAAACAACAACACTATTTTCTCTACCTCGGCCAGCATAGTTATGCTGGCCAACCACATCGGCCAGTAAAAAAAAAAATGTTACCAACGCAATAAGCGAACTATTGTGAACCTTCATTGAAAATTCCAACGAATAGTGCAATCAAATGTCAAAAATTGAGGAAATAAAAATTCAAACAGAATTCAAAAATTTGAAAAATCTTGAAAAGTAATGAAGAAATAATAAGAATGGAGAAATCGTAAGTATTAAGCACATTGAATTTTTTATTATGTTAGTTATTCCCAAGTAACATTTATTTTATTTCATTTAATTTGTAGTTTACATACGTAAAATTAATAAACAAACATAATTTTTGAAGTTTTTCTAAAAAATTTTTTATAGAAATACACGCAAACTATGGACCACAAAGGAAACGAATTGTTTTCTAGAGGCTACTTGACACGAAAGGAAGAGAATCTTCAGAGGAGGTTGTTGCGGCATTCATAACATTTAAAAAAATCCGTGAAACAACTTGCATCCCTCGGCCACTGCAAAACGTTGCTTCCTTCTCCCAACATCGACAGTACCTACAAAAATTTACTTATCTTAGTGTTTTATTTTTAAATTTCCAATATTCTTACCATTCCTTTTAATTCCGTGTTCATTTTAATTTTATAATATTTTTATAAATATATATTTGATTTATATGCACATATACAAGATCTGCTGTTTGTCAAAACAAAACATTTGACAGATTGCAACACTGATGCCAATGACTCGCGTGGCCAACATAGGCCAACATGCATTTTTTGCCGTACTTGCGAGCCACCGAAAAGGCCTAATGTTTAAAAGACAAGTGTTCTATTGGAGCATTCATGTCAAAAGAATAGAGGTAATGAAATTTAAGTAGGCAAAAATCGAGCAATGCTCAGTTATAAAAACACATTCACAATCATTGTGCGGTCGTGCAAGCAATAAAATTGATATTATTTTCCGTATTATATATGTTAAAAAATTTATTTAATGTATTCCACTAATATATAATATATATGAAATAAATGATGGTTATATTTTCTTAAGTGAAAGAGCTGTATACTTGGATTTTTTCTTAATACACGTAAAATAGAAATATGCTACAATGAATGCTCCTATTTTAGACCACCCTATATTTTGTTCAATTTCATTATTAAGAAAACAGTTTCTCTTTAACTGTGGCAACACAAAAAATAATTTTGGTTTGGTAGCACTATCTTCTATATTAATATAGTAGATTTGTGCTGTATAAGTGATTTGCTTGAAAATATTTTATTTAGTATAATAAGGGTAAGCAAGTTTTTAATTTAGTTACATAATATATACGCATGTAAGTTAGGTATTTTGAAAACGTTAAATTCAGTATATGAATAAAAATTCAATATTTTATAAAAGGGGCGTCTACCCAATTTTTATCAAAATGTACATACGTACATATATCTGCATGTATTTTTACAACATATATATGTTGTATATTAGATTAAAAAACATCACATCTGTATTAAGATATATGTCTAAAGAGAATTTCAGATATATCTGCAGACAATATGACGGACTCGAAATATTTTACTACTACCAAAAAAGGTGAAATATTTGAATTAAAATCGGAGCTTAATAATGACAAGAAAGAAAAAAAAAAAGAGGCTGTTAAAAAGGTACAATTAAAATGGTTATGAATTCAATTATTAGTTTTCTTTTTTGAAGTCTACCATTAATTCAACAAAATTTTTTTTTGAAATGATGTAACAATATGTTATAATATAGGTAATCGCTAGTATGACCGTAGGAAAAGATGTTTCAGCTCTTTTTCCTGATGTAGTTAATTGTATGCAAACAGACAATCTTGAGCTTAAAAAGTTGGTTTACTTATATTTGATGAATTATGCAAAATCACAGCCTGATATGGCTATTATGGCGGTAAATACATTTGTAAAGGTAAATAGAAGTAGTAAAGTTTATAACTATGTTAAAAATGAATTCTATTAAGGACTGCGAAGATTCTAATCCACTTATACGGGCATTAGCTGTTCGCACAATGGGATGCATACGTGTAGATAAAATAACGGAATATTTATGCGAACCTTTACGCAAGTGTTTAAAAGATGAAGATCCTTATGTTCGAAAAACTGCAGCAGTATGTGTCGCTAAATTGTACGACATATCATATTCAATGGTAAATATAAAGTTATATGCGCATCCAATCTCTAATTTGTGTTCCAGGTAGAAGATCAAGGATTCTTGGATCAATTGAAGGAGTTATTGTCTGATTCAAACCCAATGGTCGTTGCTAATGCTGTGGCTGCTCTTAGTGAAATTAATGAAGCAAGTCAGTCAGGTGAACCTCTTGTTGAAATGAATTCAGTAACGATTAATAAACTGCTTACTGCTCTCAATGAATGCACCGAGTGGGGTCAAGTGTTTATATTAGATTCATTAGCTAATTATAGTCCTAAGGATGAAAGAGAAGCACAATCGATTTGTGAACGTATTACACCACGTTTAGCACATGCAAATGCAGCAGTTGTTTTGAGCGCTGTTAAAGTTTTGATGAAATTATTGGAGATGCTTTCAAGTGATAGTGATTTTTGTGCTACTTTGACGAAAAAATTAGCTCCGCCTTTGGTTACACTTCTCTCTTCGGAACCTGAAGTTCAGTATGTAGCATTGCGGAATATAAACCTAATTGTGCAAAAACGTCCTGACATTTTAAAGCACGAAATGAAAGTATTTTTTGTAAAATATAATGACCCTATATATGTTAAACTTGAGAAATTGGATATTATGATACGTTTAGCTAATCAAAGTAATATTGCCCAGGTTCTCAGTGAGTTAAAAGAGTATGCTACAGAAGTAGATGTTGATTTTGTACGCAAAGCAGTAAGGGCAATAGGAAGATGTGCAATTAAGGTAATTAACTTAAAAAATAACTACATAATGCATATGTTTTGTTTATAGGTTGAACCATCGGCAGAACGTTGTGTTTCCACTTTACTTGATCTTATTCAAACAAAAGTTAACTATGTTGTACAAGAAGCTATTGTAGTAATAAAAGACATATTTCGCAAGTATCCAAATAAGTATGAGAGTATTATAAGTACCTTATGCGAAAATTTAGATACACTTGATGAACCAGAAGCGAGAGCATCAATGGTTTGGATAATTGGAGAGTATGCTGAGCGTATCGATAATGCGGATGAATTATTAGATAGTTTTCTGGAAGGGTTTCAAGATGAGAATGCACAAGTGCAACTTCAGTTACTTACTGCTGTCGTAAAGTTGTTTTTAAAACGTCCAACAGATACGCAGGAGTTGGTACAACACGTTTTGTCACTAGCTACGCAAGATTCTGATAATCCTGATTTACGTGACCGTGGTTTTATTTATTGGCGTTTGCTTTCTACAGATCCAGCTGCAGCTAAAGAAGTAGTGTTGGCCGATAAACCTTTAATTTCAGAAGAAACTGATCTCTTGGAACCTACTCTTTTAGATGAATTAATATGTCACATAAGTTCTCTTGCAAGTGTATACCATAAACCACCAACTGCATTTGTAGAAGGACGAGGAGCTGGAGTTCGTAAATCCTTGCCTAACAAAAGTACTGTAGTTACAAGTGGAAATGAAGCTTGCGGTGAAGCGATGGTAATACCAAATCAAGATTCCTTAATAGGCGATTTATTATCAATGGATATTAATGCACCCACAATTCCTGTCTCATTGCCAAGTGCAAGCAACGTGGACTTGCTGGGTGGTGGTTTAGATGTGTTGGTAAATATTTTGGTTATGAACCTTAAAAGTTTACAATTTATTTTTTCGTATTTTTAGCTTGGTGGTGGACCAACTGAAGCCGTTGCTGGTAGTAGTAGTTTACTGGGAGATATTTTTGGCCTTTCCGGTACACCTCTGAGTGCAGGTGTCCAAATACCTAAAATTGTTTGGTTACCAGCAGAAAAAGGAAAGGGACTTGAAATTCAAGGCACATTTTCGCGAAGAAATGGAGAAATTTCAATGGATATGACACTTACAAATAAAGCAATGCAATCAATGACTGGTTTTGCAATACAGCTAAATAAAAATAGTTTTGGTTTGTTGCCATCATCTCCACTTCAGGTAGCACCACTACCACCAAATCAAAATTGCGATATAAGCTTACCTCTGGGTGTTCAAGGTCCAGTACAGCGTATGGAACCATTAAATAATTTACAAGTTGCTGTTAAAAATAACATTGATATATTCTATTTTGCTTGCCTGGTACATGGCAACGTGTTATTTGCGGAAGATGGACAGTTAGATAAACGTGTATTTCTTAATACATGGAAGGAAATACCTGCAGCAAATGAACTTCAGTATAGTTTAAGTGGAGTTATTGGCACCACTGATGGCATTGCTTCTAAAATGACTACAAATAACGTTTTTACAATTGCTAAACGCAATGTAGAGGGCCAAGACATGCTTTACCAATCACTCAAACTTACAAACAATATATGGGTCCTACTTGAATTAAAACTTCAGCCTGGCAATCCGGATGCAACACTCAGCTTAAAATCTCGATCTGTTGAAGTCGCTCCTATGATATTCGCCGCATATGAAGCCATTATACGTTCACCATAAATAAAATTTATCAAATTTTCAAATGACTTCATCCAATAAAGGTACTCTTCAAATGAAATCTAATACATTGAAAAAAGTTATTTAGAAAAATAAAACTTTAACATTGAATTTTATTAGAAATACACATTAAATTAGTTGCATTCCCAAATTCGTAATTTTAATCACATTCCTAATAATTTATAATCTGATGTTAACTTAATCATATATAAAGCAGTTATTTATTGTACGTCAGAAAAAACAATAAAGTTTGTATTTATTATTATTGATATACAATATCGAACAATTATTTCAAGCGATTTAAATTATAATTAAAATAATAGGGTTATTCAGGAGTTCGGGTAACGCGCTCGGTAACCGAGTAAAAATGCAAGTAGTTACACTAACTCGTGAGCGCACTTGTTTGTGTCGATTTGTTAACGACAGCTGTTTTTTTGTGAATTTTTAAGTTATGCTGAAAACTTTTTTGGTTTGAGAATTTAAAATAAATATCAATTTATTTATGCCTGAAAAAAGCAAAATTGTTAGCTTTTAAGTAAAATATAGTCTAAACAAGATAAAATGGCTTAATTCTAAGCAGCATATACTATAATAATGTGCGGGGATGATTACAATTAATATTCTTCAGATGAAGGTAGTGACAACGAAGAAGTTGATGGTTTATTGAGCGATTCAAGAAGGAATGTGTTGTAGTTTATTCGAATTGCCGTGAATAAATAGTGAATGTGAATGTTATGTTATGTTAAGCCTTTTCCCAGTTACTGCATCTGGCCACTTTTACTCTATGATAGCTGCAGAGTCCCGCCCATCTCACTGATTATTCAATGATTCATCTAAGATCTGCGTACCGCCCCATGCGGTTAGTGATTATTCTGAGATTAGATAGTGCTAAGTAGGGCAGCCTGTCGATTTTCGCATATAGCTTCAGAGCTCTGTACCTTATGTATTTTTTGACCGGATTTATTCTAAGGTCTCTTAGCATGTCATTCTTGTGGATATACCATGGTACTTTGAAGAGCCTTCGGAGAGTCTGACTTTGAGCAACTTTTAGCTTTTGGATAGTAGAGTGTAGTATATCTGCATATTAATAATACTATCTACAAAAATAACTATTTGGTAATGGTAATATGATGATATACGTTACTGGCACATGCCAAAAGCAAAGACATTGATCACACACTTGCCATGTGAAGAAGCGCAAAAGAAAAGTCATTTGATTCTTTTGTTTTGCGCAAATGAAATTCGCAAAGTGCATTAACCTGCATTGGAATATCATTATTTAGTATTTCGGGTAATTATTAAATAATAATAATAATAATATCATATTTTTAAATTAATTAAAATGCATATTAAGCATTTTTATATGAAAATTACTAGGAGAACATAATATTCAGGTAGGTTAGTGGTTAAATTAGAATAAGTACAAATACTGTACAAATTCAATAAAGAAATTCAGATTCAACATACACCTTGAGTCTACGCGACACACCCATAAAATAGTACCGGTCTAATTATCTGACTGTAGATCAGCTTTCTGTTCTTCACATTAAGGTTGTTGTGTTTGAAAAGTGGTTGTAAGCAGAGCAGTGTTTTTGCGCAACTATTTCTTTTGACTTGTATGTGCTTGTGCCAAGTGAACCGTTTATCAAATGTGATTCCTAATTATTTAATGCTGTCCTCCCAATTAATCGCGGTGTCACCGACTCCCACTCCGGTGGATGTTGCCTGTGTTTACGAGTGATAAATAGGGCTTTAGCTTTCTCATTGTTAATTTTTTATTTTCCATTTCTGGAAGAACTCCTGCAGCGTGCTGGTCACATTTCTGGCAAGTTTATTGGAATATAACAAGCAAGTGTCATCTGCGTATAAGGATAGTACCGAGGGACTTAGCATTGGGATGTCAGACGTGAAGATGTTGTACAACATGGGGAGAGTGGAGATCCTTGAGGAACACCGGTTTCTATTCTTCACACTGACGAGATGATATTGTTGATCGTTACACAGAACAATCTCTCGCGCAGGAAGCTGCGGAGGATTTTGATTAGTCTGACTGGGACACCAAAACGAGACATTTTAACTATCAGGCCGTCGTGTCAGATCTTGTCAACTGCCTTTGCGATGTCAAATGTAATCACACCCGTTGATTTTCTTTTGCTTAGGGCTGACTGTATCATCTTAGGCGTTCGCACCAGTTGCACTTCTGGGGAGAGGTCTTTCCTTAAACCAAATTGCTCGTCAGGGAAAATATTCAGCGAGTTTTGAGTCTGTCTAGAATCACTCTTTCGGCCAACTTACCAAGAGCTAACAGTAAGCTTAAGGGCCGCCACTTCTGCGGAAACTTCGTGTCCTTACCGGGTTTAGTGAAGACTACAACTAGCCTAAACATACAGTTGATTATATTTGCGATGAGATGGATCGCATCTTCCGGTAGGTTACGTAAGCATCTATTGTTAATTTTATAATAGATCTTATCTTCAATCCTGAGATAATTATGCCGATTTCATCACTAGAGCAGGGCGCGATGTCTTCATCAGGCTCTTGGTCTAGGATATTGTAAGCCTCCTCGGTGATATGTTCTTTCTCTTCAGAGTCATCATCACAGTCTTTATTAGGCTGGAATTGAAGCTCCAAGGAGTCAGCAAAGGTCTCGGCCTTTTCTGAATCTGTGTATGCCATTCCGGTCGCCTCATGAATAGGCGGCAGTGCCCATTTGCGTTTCAGTCTGAAGTATTTGTTTATGGCCCAAAAGGATTTATTACCGGTTTCTAGCCCCAACAGGAATTCACCCCAGTTTTCATTTCTGCAGATGCCAATCTTTCTTCTGATTTCCTTTGAAAGGCGGCTAGCCTCTCTTTTACTTCCAGGATCTCCAGTATTCTGAGCAAATTTACGGACTCTGTTTCGGTGCCTCATCATGTGTTTAATATACTGAGGAATGTTAAAGTAGTTGCTGGGTTTTCTATTTTTGATAGTAGAGCTGTTATTCAAGGCCTTTTCAATTGGACAAGTAAGGTTACACTCCTCCAGATCCACTAAGGTTTAAGATTGGTTCAACACATTTAACTTCAATGAGTTCCTGACCGACTCCACTTCCATAGAGTGTTGGTTCATTAGGCACGTGTAGCTGCAGTAAGCGGTCAATGGCAAATTGAGCGATCACCCTGCCTGCACTATTTGTGCCCCTATCACCCCAATTTCTGTAATGCGCATTCAAGTCATCAGCCAGAAAAGTCATCGAATTGTTATTAAATTGCGTTTCAAGATCTCTTATGTAGAATTGAATATTAGGTGGTCTGTAGACTGAGGTAAAGTTTATGTTACCCACCAGACTATCCATCACCACTGTAGTTGTTTCAAGCGCTAGCAGGTTGTTAGATATAGTGTGATGTTTGATAGACTTCTTGATAATTACTGCCGTACCTCCACGTCTTCTGGACATTCTGTCTGATCTGTAGATGTCATAGTTGGGAATTTTCAATTGCAGAGATGGCTTCAGAAAAGTTTCTTGTATCAATATGATGTCTATATCCATATCATGTAGGAATTGGATGACTTCATATTTCTTGTTGATAATAGAATTTGCATTCCAAGTCACAACTTTATATCTGCTTAGTGGTGCACTCATTTTCCAGTGATAGCAGGTAGCAAGCTTTGTAGCGTTGTCAGCATTATGTTCTTCATCACTGTGTTGAGTTGTGGTTGGAAGTTCTCCATAAGTTTCTCATGATCGGAGGCGGCCAAAGGATTGGTGGAGAATTGTTGGGGTGAGCTTCCTGACATCACTGCGTCTGCATAAAACCTTAATGGCTTAACAGTAGATCTTGCAGATAGGAATCGGTGTAGGGATTTTCTTTTATATTCTGCGGGGCACAAGGACACCCTCTATAGTTAGCCGTGTGGCAATCACTACAATTCGAACATTTCGGAACAGCATCACGTGGTTTTGTACACTGTAGGTGGTGGTGCGAACCTTTGTACAACATCCCCAAACTGTTGACAGTTATGGCACTAGAAAGGACCTTTTAGCGGACGCTGCGCTTTGACTGTCACCTCCAGAAGAAATTATTTAACCAACGAGCTCCAGGTATTTGTCCGACGGAGCACTATAGGGACAACTTTATTTAATTTCTTGTCAGAGGTAGTACCGTTTTGTGCAGGTTGTTCTTGATTGTCATTGCTTGTGCTGGCAGCGACAGCGATGGGCTTCTCAGGGGAGATCAGCAACTCCATATCTTCATCACAGGAGCTTGCAGAACCGCGGGAGTAGCTATCTGGGGAGGGTGGTGACAGCTTTTTCCTCTTATTGTTGTAACATTGCATACTACCTGCATCAGGTTTTAAACAGCTCTGCAGCTGTTGCTCCACCTCAGAGCAATGTAACTTTAATTCTTGGAATTGCTGTTGCAGATGAGAATAATGAATTTGCATCATTGATTTTTTTAACTTGAATGAGTTCCTCTACTAACGTTTTAATTTCAGCCGGAGATACCAAATTTAATTGCGGCGTGGTTATGTCCGGGGGTTCTGGCTTGTCTGCATTGTTATCCATTTCTGCCATATCTTTAACTGGAGTTTTTTAAAACCAACCAGTTTTATGTTCGCTAGAATATGCCACACCTTCACACTGTTGCTGCTCAATCGTAATATCGCCGGTAGTTCAAATTTTATTTAAATAAAATTTATTCAGCAGAAGAAATTTAAAATATTCTGACAGATAATTCAAATCTGAATTTAAATAAAATTTTTTCCAGCACAAGAAAATTGAAACTTTCTGTACGGAAAATAATTAAATTGTGAACAGCTGTATATGGCTCAAAAACCTGTTAATCAAGTTAGAAGACGGCCGGTTTTTGCAAATGATGCGTGTAAACAGAAACCATTTTCTTATTTAGTTGCTTTCGGTTCTGAAGATCAAATATTTAAAAAAGTAAACACCAGCAAACATTTTCCGATTGCGCTACAGTTTGCTATAGTTCTGTATCGTTATTATTGTCGTAGTGCATCGTATGGCCAAGCTCATTAGAGCGAGAACAAATAATAAGTGACATATACAATAAATAACCGTTTTGCATTGGCTATATTTATAGCACCGAAATAAAAATTGCAAAAACACCACAAATTAATCATGAAAAATATTTTTCAAGAAATCACACTTATTCCATTAGACTTCAAGCTATTTAAAAGTTGACAATGAAATTTAAAATTTGATTTTTGAAATAAAATAGAAATAAATAAAAAATATAATATAGGAAAAAATGAATAATAATAAGGAATTTTTATTAAAATATGTTTTTCAAAATATTTGCCATCGTCAAGCTACTGCAAAAATAATAAGTAGCGCCTTAGGCAATGAATTACAATTGATGAAACAAAACATTGTTACTTTAAATCAACAAATGGAGGACGGCTATGAAGCTATTCTACTTGGACCAACGTCATTTGTACCAAAACCATTTTGGAAATTTGTACCAAAACCATTTTGGAAATTGCAAAATATATCATCAGCTGCGTTTCAGCAAACATGATCCGCTCAATGATCTGAATCATCTTTGCTGAAACGATACGGATCACGTTTGAAAATAATTGGCAACGCATGAAATATGCCAGTTGGGTTTGTGTACAAAATTTTTTGATTTATGTGAATAATTTTGGCGCTAAAAAAATAAGTGAGAAAATTTTGAATACAAAAAATCTAAAACTTGGAAAATAAATAAAATCTGTTGAAATCTCTGAAGTATGAAATGTAAGTTTTTATTTAGTATTTACTTAAAAACTTAAATTTAATTCTATAGTAAATAAATGGAAATTGCAGATTTTATTAGAATCATCGAGCGAAACTGACTGTTCCATTCCATTTTTAAATACTAGTTCAAGTGTATTAAGCTCAAGGGATGAAGTGCATCAGCATGGATATAGTGGAAGTTTTGTGGAAACGATCAATAATTTTTCCGTTAAAGATTATTTGATTGGTATTTGCGCATAAAAAATACAATGGTTATATATTAATTATGTTTCATATATTAATAGATTTGTTAATAAATTCCAATCAGCGAATACAAAACAACCGTGATGATCACAATCGGACGAGAGCAATGAAAGAATTTTATATATTTTTGTGGTATATGGCAAATATGAATACTTTTTGCGAATTTGGTATTTGTTTTGGCATACCAAGAGCTTCTGTATGGAGAATAATTGAAAGAACTAGTGTTTAGCTTATATCAATTGCAAAATTTCCGTTCGTGATTGAGAGCACACATGTTAAAATAAATGCACCTCACCTTAGCAATTAGGCTTATTTCAAAAGGAAGCATGACTATAGCTTAAACTTGCAAGCAGTTTTCAATGGTTTTTTTTATAAACGTAACATACACGTTTCCTTATGTATTGTTCTGTTTTAATTAAATAAATGTATTCAACTTAATGTTTATATATTCATTTCAAATTAATTGATTTTCATAAATTATCAAACAACACTTTTTAATAATAATAAAACGTAAATAATTAAAGTAATAATTTTAATTAATTTTAATAATTTTAATTTATAGTAATAGTAATAATTAAAACATTAGTTCAAACAAGGAAATAAATAATAATGTCATATTAAATAAATAAGTACATAAAATAAATAATAAATAAATAAAATCAATAATAAATAAATATAAATGTAGATTTGTTTATAATTTTACTACACCGTTGCATGGCATTGCCAACCTCATTTGCTTTAAAATACGTTCCACTTTTATCTTTTACATACATTCCACATTGAACCAGAAAGTGAACCAGATCAATTGCTGGTTCACCCCATTGTTTTTGTTTTGCATGTAAAATTGAGCGGATCATGTTTGCTGAAACACAGCTATCGTACATTGAACCGGCAATCAGCATTTTGGAACATGTGCTGTCACACTGAAGATGATTTTAAAACACATTTTCGTGTAACTCGAAAAAGCTTTTCAATTCTGTGTAAGCAGTTAGTCTTTACAAAAAAAGGACACTAATTAAAGCCCTTCCTCTTGACAAAAGAATCGCAATTGCTTTATGTGTGTTAGGATACTCTGGGGAATACAGGATAGCGTGTGAATTATTTGTCGTTGGCAAATCCACAGTATGCACAACGGGTATTAGAGTTTTGCAAAAGGGTGTGTGAAGTAATATCACCCATATATTTAAAAAGATTTCTATTAACACAAGAAACCGTTACATAATGCGTAGAAGGTTTCGAACTTCTCGAATTTCCACAATGTTTAGGAGCTTTTGGTATGTACTTATCAATTTAAACGTACATAAAAAAGTGTTTAAGTGTTAAAATTCCTTGTATTCGTGAGCATTTGTAGTGTTATGTGGACAATATTTCTAACATATGGTACATAAATAGGAAAACAATGAATAACCAACTAAACGAAAGTTGAATATTCTATAAAGCTACCGAATCTATCGAATTTAGCTGGAAGCAAAACAATTGCTTAGTACAAATTAAACGTTTTAGAATTTGAATACTTGCTGTATTGTTATTTCTTAGTTAATCTTGAAGGTTTGACAATATATATATACAGTCAAACTTCCATAACTCGAAGTCTAATTTTGCAAAGAATAGGCATTTGCACAAAAAAGCAACATAAGAAAGAAAAAATTATCGTTTGATTTGGAAAAGGGACTTTGCCTAACAGCAAAATACATTTATACTTAAAACAAAAATTCGACTTCTAGAAAGCACTTTCTTATATTCCTGTTGGCACGGAACAAAATTTTTGTTCGAGTTATAGAGAAGCTCGAGTCATAGAAGTTCGAGTTATGGAAGTTATGGAAGATTTGCATGTAATTTGCTCTCTAAAACCTTGATGTACTGCTTTTTTAGTTCGAGTTATAGAAAATTTGAGTTATAGAAGTTCGAGTTATGGAAGTTTGACTATATATATATATATACATATATACAACGTTACCAACTCCAATTCAGCATAGGGGATGATGACATCACCATTTCCTTTTCCAGATAATCCTCATGAAAGTCTGCATCTAAAATATTAAAAAAACCGTTAAACATTACATCATACCAGATGTGATTCGATCGAATATTGTTGCATCAGGTTGGGTGGATTTATTATAAATCCACCAGCAAAATAAAGTGGGTGTTTCGTTTGTATGAGCGTGGCACTTCTTTGTACTATAGATTCTTTGCTGGAAGCATTATTAATAACAAAAAATGTGGATATTTGTTTAATTGCAGAAACACATTTTAACAATCAGTCTTATATTAAATTTCGAGACTTCTTTGTCTACCATACATTACACCCTAGCACCTGCTCGCGCGATAGATCAGCCATAATTCTTCGAAAATCTCTAAAGCACTATGAAGAAGAAGAAATTGCCACTGATGAATTCCAAGCAACAACTGTAACATTTGAAACTGCAGGAATTAAACTTTGCTTAACAGCCGTTTATAGTCCTCCTAGAGATTCAATAAAGTGTAGCCAATACGTATCACTTTTACAAAAACACAACCATCGTTTTATTATGGGTGGTAATTTTATCGCCAAAAATATAAATTGGGGTTCTCGTCTAACGACTACCAAAGGAAGAGAAGTGATGAAAGCCATTCAAATCACAGGATGCAACCATATATTAACTGGAAGTTCGACTTATTGGCCAACTGATCAAGAAAAAGTGCCAGACTTGCTATATTTCTATATATATAAAAACATATCCCGCAATAGCCTTGAAGTAGAAAGTGGTCTGGAACTCAACTCTGACCATTCGCCAATTTACTTAACACTATTTGAATCTGTCATCTTAAGGCAGCAACCATATTTTCTAACCAGCAAACTAACCGATTGGAGTTATTTTCGTAAGTCCCTAGATGAGAACATGGATTTATCTTCTGAAATTTAGTCTAATCAACAGCTTGACGATGAAGTCCACAAATTAACGCAGACTCTTCAAAATGCAGCATGGAATAGTACTCTATTCATCAGTTCTAAATCTCATCTCCAAACCTATCCCGCTAACATTCGGTTTTTAATATCAAAAAAACGCAAGCTTAGACAAAAATTAGAAATAACAACGTGTCCACCCTACAAAACAGAGCTAAATAGATTAACTAAATATCTGAGTACTCAAATTAAGCTATATAAAAACGAGTTTCTAAAAGTATATCTCAGCAATCTTACTTATGATAAAAACACCAATTATACCCTGTTGAAATGCACGAAAAACATAAAAAAGCCGGTCATACAAAATTCGCCCATTCGAACTAATGATGGCAACTGGGCCAAAGATGATTGCGAAAAATCTAATGCATTTCGCGAATACTTAGCTAACGTTTTCACAATAGAAGATAGAGATTGCAGTAATCTTGATTCTATATATCCTCCATTTTCACCAATATGAAATTTCACACGTTTCTGAGTTAGAACTTATAGAAATTATTAATTCTGAACTTAAATTAAAGAAATCGCCTGGATTTGATATGATTACCGCTGAAATATTGCGCCAGATATCTGTCAAATGTGTCTATAAGCTAACGCAAATACTTAACGCTGCACTTCAATTAAAACATGTGCCAATTATGTGGAAAATGTCGGAGGTAATTATGATCCTAATGCCGGGAAAACCTGCGCACGGCCTATATCACTACTACCAATCATGTCCAAGATACTCGAGATAGCAATTTTAAAAAGACTAAGCCCTGTCATATCAATGTTATTCCAATTCACCAACTTGGCTTTACAAAGAATCATTCTAAAATTGACCAGATTCACAGAATAACAAATATTATCGAAAAATCCTTTGAAAACAAAACGGTATGCTCTGCTGTCTTTTTCGACGTATCACAGGCCTTTGACAAAGTGTGGCACAGAGGTCTTCTACATAAAATAAGAATGATCCGGTCAATAGAGTATGCAATACTTTTAGAATCATATCTTTCTGAGAGATACTTCAGAATTAAATGCGAAAACATGTATTCGGATATATGTCCAATAAAAGCGGGCGTTCCACAGGGTAGCATCCTATATTCCGAGTTTAAATAACACAACAATTGCAACTTTTGCAGACGATACGGCTTTACTGTCAATGGAAGATACCGAAAGCATTGCAACAAAGAACCTTCAAGCCGCTCTCAACAACGTGCCAGAGTGGGCTAAAAAATGGAAAATAAAATTAAATACCTTGAAAACTGTACATGTTGTGTTCACATATAAGCAAATTAGAAATATACCTCTGTATATTGATGGCCAACAAATTCCACACGCAAATACAGCTAAATACTTGGGCATAACACTTGATGCGAGACTTCGGTGGTGTGATCACGTCAAAAAAAACGTCAAGAACTAAATCTTAAGTTCAACGCAGTTAAGTGGCTACTAGGACGACATTCCGTTATTTCAATCGCAAACAAGCTAATAACATACAAGCAGGTTCTACGTCCAATTTGGGCCTACGGATCTCAACTCTGGGGTTGCACATCTGAGTCAAATAGGCAGACAATACAACGATATCAAAATAACATCCTAAGAGCGAATACCAATGCTCCATGGTATGTCCGTAACAGCGACCTTCATCGTGACTTGCATGTTCCGACAGTTGCTGAAATAATCAAGCTTCAGGCCGAAGCACATAAAAAAAGACTTGAAGTTCACTGCAACACAGAAGCTTCATCACTCCTTTAAACTGAAGACAATGTACGACGGCTTAAGAGAACCGAACCGTTTGATTTAATTAATTAAATTAAATATTAGTCATTATACTATAATATTATAGATAAGGATTAATATCGACCATTTTAAGTCCCCGATATAAAAACATTGCTAATTAGTATTTTATTTGTAACTAGGCGCAATTGAATATATAATAAACAAAAACAAAAAAAAACATTACTATCATATTTTCCTCATATTATTAAAGTCAGCTGTTTTTATAAATACACGTCACTTTTTCGTTATCTCAATTTTATCTTTTGTTTAAATTTTGTCTTTCATATAGTTGCATTTGAAAATTCCCTTAATTTCTTGCTTCGTTTCAGCGAAATTAAGTTGTTCTTTCCATACAAAACTTAGTTTCAAGTTGAAACTTTCAACGTTAGAACGAAATTGAAAATGGCCAGAAAGGACGCTTTAGTAAGTAAACAATATGCATAACAAATGTCTCTACAAAAATAATAGCTTTGAAAATAAAAAGTCGGCAAACTCAAAAGTTAACTTTCAATTGATTGAACTTGTGTAAAATATTCGTTGAACCAATATAAAAATAAAGCATAAGTTATTGAACATAATGCCAGCGCCTTTATTAAGGCTATGTGGTTTAATATAGCAAAGTTAATATAAGAATTTTTTATTCTCTAAATAATACTTTTCTCAAGTAGACCACACATGAAATGAGTAACGGAGGTTTTTGTTTATATTATTATGTATGCTACAGTAATCATTTCATATTAATCAAAAACAAATTTTAAGTGCTGCACATTTGAAACGGTTAGTATAAATACATTTTCGGAGTAAACTTTTTTTTTTATGTATAAGAAAGATGGCAACATTGAAAAAAGAGTAAAAGTACAACGCAAATGTTAGTCATACCAAACTCGTCACGTACTAACATTGCAATGCATTACTCGACATGTATTTTATTGCTGCGTTGCACTTTTAACGAATAATTCTAGTTTAGTGAATAATTATAATATGTTATTTACATGATGTATGCACATTTATTATAAAAATTCACTTATATTTTATTATGACCCCTATTCTGAATACTCCCAAAGAATAAGTCTACCTATTCCCACGCTATTCCCAAGAGTAGAACTCCCTGATTCTAAATTGCTTGGAAGACAGTTGTTTTGGGAACAACAAAAGTTTCAAATTTGTTTTGTGGAATTTTGGCAACCATGGCACTTTTTATTGGCGAAAAGTGGGACAATGAGCAAAACAAAGAAAAGAATTGTGTATCATATGTTGATTCAAATATAAAAATCACATTTAGGGTGTTCACGGGGCACAGGTTATCGGGTTATGTGCGTATGTGCTTATATAAGCAACAACAAAATGCACTGAATAAAAATAACCAACTTTGCACAACCCCTGCCTATGTATACAAATTATGTGGTTATGTGATTATTTGCAGTTGAAAAATAATATAAAATTTAAGCAAATGGCATTACAAAAAAGATTAATTTCACCAAATGGCACCACGAATTTTGAATTTCAAATTGGCATCACTAACATTTGAACCTAGTTTCGTTTGTAAACAAACATTTAAATTTTGCAAAAGTAAGTTGAAATGATCTATACTAAATAAAAATATACAAATGACTTATTTATTTCCCATTTTCAGTGTCTAACGAAATCCGAAAGCGCAAAAGAGATAATGAAGTGAAGAAATGGACAGAGGAAGAAATAAAAAAAGTACTATGCTATATGCAAGAGCACAGGAACATAGAGGTAATTTGTATTTTGATTTGTATTTTTGTTACTTTGGGTTATAACTTTTGTTTTTATAAATATATTTAATGATAGAAACCAACAGCCCAGCTATATTATAAACAATTGTTGGCAGAAACAAACATCAATGCAAATTGGAACATATTAAAATGCAAAGTTCGCCATCTGAAGAGTACTTTGCAAAAAGCAGACGCATGGATTAATTCAACAGGCGCTGGAGTTGAGGATGATGACAATACAATTACTGTAAAAGGTAAACTTTATAATCATTTTAGTGTAGACTTTTTACTACAATAGTTTTAAATTTTTTGTTTATGTGCAGACAAGGTGGTTAAAATATGTCCACATTACGAACAGCTTGTCGACATTTTTTCACCTTCAAAGGAAATTGAATTTGTTGTAATGGACACATCGAACGCATTGGACTGTACTCTTGATGCAATTGATTTGGAAGAAGATAGTGTTATATTGGATGGTGAACTATCAGCATCATCAGAAACTATCTCCTTTGAAAACAAGGTTAAGCGTACAGCACGTCCTACTTGCATTGATAAGCTTAAAGATATGGAGAGTGACCGGGTCAAATTTCGGAAAGAGCAATTAATCTTAGAAATTGAAAAATTCGAGTGGACAAAAGAAATGGAAAAACAAAAATTAGAATTGGAAAGGCAGAAAGTTGAGAATGAGTTCAAACTCAAGAAATTAGAGTTAGAACAAAAAGAAAGAAATAAAAAATATAAAATTGATGTGAAATATAAGAATAAATAATAAAACAAACTTATTAAAAAAATTTAAAAATGTGTACTTTTATTCAAACATCATATTATACAGTGTTTGTCTTTTTAGCTCAGGTGTAGGTGCAGCAATAGTATTGCTATCATACTGCGCTTCACACCTTTCGCTATTCTCACTTTCAAATTGTGAAAAATTGCGGTCTTCCAACAAAATATTATGCAACACACAACAAACGAGAATCCAAGAATTGAAAAATTGTTGGCTTTTCTTGTCTTTTATTTTAATTCTCATTTGTTTTAAACTGCAAAACTTTTCTTTAAGGATTCCGAAACAATTTTCAACTCTAACGCGGTATTGGATGTGTCTTTTATTGAATTTGTTTTGTTGTTCAATATTCATTAAAGGAGAATTGGTGCGATATGGCGTTATCAAATGTTTAGTCAACTGGTACGCAGAGTCGCCTGCAATCCGTTCTTCTCCAGTAAATAAGTACGCGCTGTTTGTTGCAATATGCGATTTCTTAAATATTGTAATGAACCTAATTTTTCCTAGCCGGGGTAGTTCTCAGCCTAGTCCAAGGTCTTACAAGAAAATTTATATTCGCGGGGACCCAAGCGTTCAACTAATGTCGTTTCCACCGTTGAAGTAAGATGCCGTACAACAAATTAATTATTTTAGAATTCAAGTTTTTTCTCTTTATTGAACAATTTGTAATATATGTATAACAATAAATGTATTTTAAAGGAAAAAAAAACAAATTATCAAATAATATCTTTACAAATACTCGTAGATAATAATAAGCAAATAATATTTAACTGTTTTCAATTTTAAAAAAAAAGAACAAAATTAATTAATCATATTTTAAGTTTAAAGTTTTATAAATGCAATTTCGTATTCACTTAAATACAACAAAATTTATAAAAAATTCATAAAATATTTTCAAATAAAAATATAAGGGAAGAAGAATTTCTATTAAGCGTAGTCGTATGAAGATTACTTTGGTATTTTACTTAGAATTTTATGTAATATTTTTACATTCCTTAAATGTGGATTAAGTAATTAAATTCTTAATGTTACACTTTATAATTAATTAAGATTATGTTTGCATATAACAGAAATCATTTTTTTTTCAACAAATATCTTGTTTTCAGTTGCTTAAGTTCAATTTTACAAAGATACATTTTTTTTTTTACATAAATTCTATTTCATAAGAACTAATAATTCATGAGCTTGTTGAGTTTAGAAAGTTTATACTCCTATGCGCTTAACTTGAAGCCTTTACGATTGTGACTGCATTGTTGTTACTTTTCTCATTTCCGTTTAAATGAATAAAATTTGTAGATATTCAATTATACAATTTGGAATTTTTTTAATTTTGAAGCGATTCGTTCGATTTAAATAAAATAACTTGTAAATTTGCGCTTATACATTGATGTTACTTACGCGAAAACCTGCACTGCATTTTATAGATAAGTCTTACCCTTTCTGGTACATTAGGGCGTAATATCCCACTGCTTACAACGTCCAGCGATGAGTATAAAGAAACACCGATCAATTTATGCTTTGCCACGTATCGGGGAGAGGGACACCCAAGCCGCGCCACGTCTTTTGCTTGTGGTGTCAACACGTTTATACGTACGAACTAGCACGAGTACAAAATCTTTTAATTGACCACTGTTAAAGCCGTCAATTATTTCTTTTGTACTGTGTCTATTAACAATATTATCCCGCTTCGCGCCGTGTCGATAAACTATTTCAATTTTTGTTCCTTTATATATTACAAAAAAAATTACACAATTTTGATAATTTTATTTCAACTTGTTAATTTTATAATAAAATAGTTTTAATTTTTATAAAAAAAATCACTTAAGCGCTTTTTCTCTGTTTTATTAACACAAATCCGCAACTTGTAGCAATATTTGAATCTTGTTAATTTTTTCTTTATATTAAAATTGTAAAATCTTGTTGCTATTTAAATTGTTAATTTTAATATTAAAATAGTTTTAATTGTTATATAAAAAAAATCACTTAAGCGCTTTGTATCTGATCTATTAACACAAACCCGCTACTTGCAATGCAAAGAAAAACTTTTTATTTATTTAAAAAAAAAAACCAGGTAATTAACGTCACGGGTACGATGCGTTGCGTTCAACATAAACACGAGCCAAGAGACAGAAACTCCTCCGCCTGCGCCTTTTATTCTCCTTTTTTCTAACTGCGTCGAGCGGACTTTTTCGCTAGCCGTTGTTCGGTCAATGCCCTCAACATTTCCCCTCATCAGGTATTCTGTTGTTTTCTTTCCAGGCTTCTGAAAGCTTTAAACTGCACTCACAGCTTTTTTCCCTTTTATTATCCGCTGCAACATTTTTACGATCAACCGAAAATGTACAAAGCACATGACAATGACATTTCTTATTTTCTCTAATTTTGTTTTGATTATTTCTATTTTTACAATGTGGTTTTTTTTAAAGATAAATTACAATTTAATCAAATAATTATAATTATAATAAATATATTAATCAATTTAAATAAAAAAAATAGTGTGTGGACTATAGTAAAATATGACTATCACTTCCAGTGCTGGAGTTCTGTTGTTGCGGGGTGGGCTGTTGCGGTTTGGTATAGCGTGTGGTGATGCTGTATAGCGAGAGGTTATTGCTTTGTTGGAACCAATTGTTAAATTCAATCCTGTAAATTTTGTTCGTCAAGGTGCATCCATTGCATCGGCAATGATAGTAATGAAGTATACTGACCAAACTTTACCAAAAGTAACTTACTTTATGCAATTATAAGCAGAAGTTATAAGCAACAAACATGAAGATGTACTGGCAAAATATGGTGCTATATCAGCTCAAGGTATTCTGGATATTGGAGCTTTGTTGTTGGGCTGCGGAACCCACGATGTTGTAACAATTAAATTACCAAAAATTTTAATCGTTACAATATTTTAGAATCATGGTAGCTTCCCGGATTACACACTAATGCGTGCATGACGCGGAGCTTATGATCACATACAACTTGCAATTTAATAGAATATATTCGTTGACGAGAAAAATATGCCTCATGGTTATTGCTAGGTTTTTCGGCCAGCTTTATCTCACTTCCATCAATATAACCAATACAGAATGGTAACTCACTGAACGTATTAGCAATAAGTTGCCTACGCTCAGTCGCACTAGGCCATTGAATGTATACCGGTAATTTCTTCAAAAGTGCTGAAAATACTCTCTGGGTAATTTTAGTCAGAGTGCCACTATCTCCCACTCCAAAAATTGTCGCGATTTTTCGTACTGATGCACTTTCTCCTGAAGAGCCTAAACGGAATAGTACTATCGCGAGTTGTAAATCCACGGGCAGTTGCAAATTGGATCCTGGACCTTTGAATATTATATCATTTGCAAATATTTCAACAAGACGAGCAAATTGAATCTTGTTAACACGTAACATTTGCAAAAATCGTCCTTCGTCGAAACAACATAAAATATTATCTCGCCAATGAATGGATTTTGGCACACTTAGTTCATCCCCTCGTCGATAAGATATGATTGTTCTTACATCCTCCAGTAGTTCATCCAATCTTTCATCAATGAGAGCGTGCCATTGATCGAAGTGTGCTGTGTCTATAAATGGAAAAACTTTGATTTTTGCAACTATTAAGCTTTAAAAAACATACCTTCGATAAATTCAAGATCTTTAATAGCTGCATTTATTTTTAAGTCTATAATTTGATTTTTTATACTCTTTTTAGGCATTTTGTGTTGATTTTGAAATTTAAATTTCTTTGTACTAACGACAAAAACAAAGAACAGCTGATTGTATAAAAATAACCAGATAACCTACATAAAAGTCTGTTCACGGTGCACACAGGTTATTTTTCATTTTATCATCACATAACCCGATAACCAGTACCCCGTGAACACCCTAATTATTTGATTGCAACACAAAATATAAGATTAAATGTAAATTACTTTATAAGTAAATAATAAAAAACTTTCATTTTAATGAGCAAAATAAACATTTAAAAAGAATTGTGCAGTTGTGAGTGTTTATTTAAATAAAAAATTTAAGTTATCAAAAATGCATTCAATTGCTTATCGAATTTTAGCGGAGGCTCAAAAACAGGAGCAAGAAATTCTGCAACAGAGGGTCAATCGAAGAAACTTGCGAGACGCTGCAAATCCACTTGAGTTGGCTGATTCCTTGTAAGTACAAATGTAAATTTAATTTGGTTTTAAAATAAACGTTTTCTTAATTATTGATTTTAGAAATGTTACAGAATGAATAAACCAGCATTTATTTACCTGTTAGAGAAACTTACTGAGGAAATACAACCAGCAAAGAAGCAATTTTTAGTTTTTCCAATTGTGAAATTTAGCGGTTGTTTGCGTTTCTTTGCTGAAGGAACTTATCAGATAGGTGTTGAAAAAAACCACGATGTCGTTCTAGCTCAGCCTACTTTCAGTAAAGTGCTTTCTGAAGTTGTAAACATTTTTGAAACGCACTCATGTGCGTAAAATGGATAAGGGTTCCAAAGACGTCTGAGGAAAAAAGGAAAATAGCTTCAGCATTTTATATTAAACATAACGCATGTTCGAATTATTGCTCTCAAGAAAAATAGGCATCTGTACTATAATAGAATAATGAATTACTTTCCATTAACTACAGAAGCATTTTTAATGGCATTTTATTTACGTTTTTAGTGCTATGTAAATATTACATTTAAATATATTCGAAAAATTAATTATTATTGGTTATTTACATGTTTAATTAAACACTTTTTAACTAATTAAAAAACAACCTCACGTTATGATATCAATTCCTCAATGTTTTTATTTTCAAACATTTACTGCTTTTATACAAAATGGACGTAAATTATAATTTAATTTTATAATTAGAATCGAAATATCCTTCAATTAATAAACTGTAATAATAGTTTATGATAGCGCATATGTTTCAATGAAACAATGTTTTACTTGCGCATAATTACAAAAGATTATTTTAACTTATTCTAGGAACCCCGTTCATTCCAGAATTTGGGTTCTGGAAAAAACCCGTGTAGATAAAATAAATAAATAAAAATTTAAATATATTAAGTGCGTATTTCTACCTTCCTAGTTCGAAGCATGTTGCTTATCCGCCGTGCCAGAGTAGAGTTTATTCATCTGTTTATTAGTGAAGTCTTTATGGCGTCATATGAAGTATTTTCAAAAGCACCTTCTATATCTAGAAATGCGCATATTGCTGTTTCCTTCTTCTCAGTACTATCGCTAATCATATTTGTCAACTCATACAATGCAGTTTGAGTGGATCTCCCCGCCCTGTAAGCATGTTGGCATGGATGTAGTGGAGAAGTTAGAAGTGCTGTCGTACTAATGAAGTTATCCACAACTTTTTCTAATGTTTTTAGCATAAAGGATGTGAGGCAAATGGGTCTGAAGGATTTTGGATGGAGTGGATCCTTCTTACCGGTTTTTTTTTATGAAAACTACCTTTGCCTTTCTCTAGTCGTTTGGTATATACCCAAACGCAATGTTAGCCCTAGTTATCTTCGTCAGCGGGGTTAGCAGGTAAGTGTCGGAAGGATACCATCTATGACAGGTGATTGTAAAGTTGTTTCGATTGTAAGATTATGTAGGTATTCCCTAGCGCAGCGAGGCGTCTTACTTGTTCGCAACGAGGCGAATAAAACTATGTTGCAACTAGGCAACTTACATGAATAGTTGATTGAGACTCAAGGTTCAGGTTGAATCTAAATTTATTGAATAAAATATTACACTATTTATACATATTTTAAACTGAACAGTTTTCTACCTTCTTATTATGTTCTCCTCGTATGTTTCATATTTTAAGTTTATTATGCATTTTAATTAATTTAAAAAATGAAATTATATTATTATTTAATAACTCGCATTAAATGAAATTCCAATACAAGTTAATGCACTTTACGAATTTCATTTGCGCTAAACAAAAGAATCATTTTTTCAATGTAGGCTTTTGCTTTTGGCATGTGCTGTACCGTATATTATCATAATACAATCAACAAATAATTATTTTGTTTGTTGATAATATAATTAATATGCAGATATACTACAAATGGTTTAAAGGTTTTCACCGCCCATTTGATCCTAGCTGTCGTACATATTTCCTTAGCAAAAACCCAGGCTCCTTTATCTGCTGTGGTAAAGGCAAGCTTCGTGATTGGTTTTCTTAGTTTCTTGATACTGGGAAGTGAGTCTCGAGAAGTACTTGGATCCTTCCCTCCTCACCTACTGTGTACGCATTGTCATCTCTTTTCAGATTGGTTAAGGAGAATGTTTTCTCTCTGGCCAACACTTCACAGAGTCTTGCTGCCTCCGTAGTGTGTTCTATGCTATTACAGAACATCCTGAAGCTTTCTCTTTTTGCTCTCCTCATTTGCTTATTATAGAGAGTGAGAGTGCTTCTATACTCATTCCAGCACCCAGTACGCTTGAATCGGTTGAATAGCCTTCGAGGCGTTGTTCTTAATATCTTTAGTTTATTGTTCTACCAAGGTAGGTCCTTGGTTGATTTTATTGAGCTTATCGGGCAGCTGGATATTGCTCCCTATATCTAAGTGACTTAGTTAACTCTTAGGTTATTCTGATATTTTTCGCAGTCTGTTTTCCTAGGGTTCCTAGTTATTCTATTGATATTTGGTGCTGCTTTAATGTCAAATCTTATAATTCTATGGTCTGACATCGATGGTTCATTAGAAACTATCCAATTCTAGCGTTATATCTAGAACCTCTTCGCGTAGTCTAGTTACAAATGTTAGTGTGTATTACCTATATTTATAATTTCTAAATTATTTTTAATTATACATTCTAGAAGGTACTCATCCCATTTGTTGGTGTCTGTGCTGAACCAAACCTCGTTGTGTGTGTTAGCGTCGCAGCCGAGTATAAGCAGTAGCCTCTTATTCTTGCAGCATTTCACCAGTCTGCATATGCCCTCAGGTGGTACCTGAGTTTCGTCATCCGGTAAATACCCGGTTGCTAAAACGATGCTTCTGGGATTTCCGTTGATGTTAATGGCAATTTGGATTGCTACTAAATCCCTTGACAGAAATTCTGAAAGACATAAAAATTTGATATTTTTATTAAATAACATATAAGTTCTGAGGTTATCACACCTGACATCCCATATTACCTGCGTGTATTTAGTAGCTAGGCCACAAATCAGGGTTTTCGGAAAACTAAAGCTCTTGGTGTAGTATTACACTCAGGTTGTTCCTGAGTGTTGCTCTCGCGATAACTGTCGAGACAGCTTTCGCATGGTGGATATATTTGAGCTATTTTTATGCTGGTCATGGTTTTCTTCTGTCAGTGCGACATCATCGATGTCCGACAGAGAGACTCAATGCGAGTCTTCCGCTTCCGCCAAGTTTAGCATCGTCATCGTTAGCATCGCTCCTTATAGCCTCTGCATCGATACTTCTTACCACCACCTCCGGTATATCTACTCCCGGAATTGGTGATGATTCATTGTCTTTAGTTACTACTGTGTCTTTACATTTTCTGTTCTCGTGAAGGTGAACGGGGATATAGCTGAACCTGTAGGCGATTCTACAGTTTACCGTTCTTATAGCTTCTAACGATCGGTCGTCGATTCCAATAGTTAGCAACTTCCCATTCTTCATCTCCTTGCTTTTGAATATTCTGCACAAATGTGTGTGAAGTCCTTTATTCTGTATTACCATCAGCTTCAACAGTTTTTCGTATTCCCGGTGCACGTTGTTAGCTGAGAACCTTCCCAGTTTTTAAGCCGTGGTATTACTTCACGGACCCAGTCAGTCGTTTCTTTGCTCGCACAGTCTACTAGTATAATACCTGCTCGAAAAGTGGATGCTTTCAAACTTGAGTTTGTCCTTTCAGCTCTTGTACATTTTTTTCATTAAGAGGTTTTCCACTCTTCTTTGCTCTTCCCGGGTGAGAATAGCCCTCGGGTATAGAGTAGGAAGAATTACCAATATTATACCCTTCACAATATTTGCGTAGCTGACTCCAGCACCTACTATCCTCCTGGGCACAAAGGGGGATACGGTAGTTTGGCACTACTACCTGTACTAGGCATAGGTTTGGGTTGTGTGGTAGTGTCAGCTCTGCTTTTCTTGGCAATATTACCTTCCGTTGGACTTATCTCAGCTGCGAGTCTTTTCCTCGCCTCTGAGATGTTCTTTGGGCGGCTTAAAACTTTTGTCTTTGCCTTTTCGGGCGTTAAGTTCTCTTTGAGATATCGCATATACTATTTGGTACCTTCGCCACTCAGACCTGTCGCTTTCCTGGCTCCACCGAAAGAGACGGTTAGCACGGATGGATGATCGTGCATTACTGGTCGAACCTTGTAGGATGATCTTCTTGGTGCCTAAGCATCTTTAGAGCCCAAAACCTTGTGACTTCTTTTTGTTTTTTACCTGCTGAAGTTGCAGTTGTTGCTGAAGGCGTAGAACCAAGTTTTGTGTCCTTGGATCGTTTGCCTTCCTTATGTTCTTGTAATCTCCGTGTAGAGTTAAACCCTGGCGTTCGGTATTTTGGATATAAGAGTCCGTCTGATGCGCCAGTTGAGTTGCAGTATGAGATTCTGCTAGTTTGTTTAATTTGTTTAAGTTTTCCATGAACATCCCACGAGTGTGGGGAAAGCCCGCGGGCAGGCATCAATGAGATGCACGTTAAAATTCAGTCTGAATTCAGACTGCAAACATCAATCCGATGGACACGTGTTATCCTGGATTGGGCTGATTTAGAGTTTACTCTGACACCTTCACATTTGCACCTATTTTATTACGCTTACTTCACACTCACCTTAACTACATTAACATCATATATGTACATATACCTTAGAACACATAGAACATATATATAGAGACATATACATACAACATATACACACATCAATAATACATACATGCACATGAACTACAGGACAACACGACTACTAGTAGTTCTTTGGTGTACTTACGAGCCAGACCGACATCAGATTTCCCGTGCACTGAGCGGTTAGCGAGTATGAAACCCGTAGTCAGCAAGTTTATACGTATTTATAGTATTTTTATTTGCAAGTTAATCAATGGGATTTAAATTAAAGTCAACCAGAATCAAAACGGATAAACCTATCCACTTCTATGGGGTCAAAGATTTATACACGGGTTGGGGGTAGAGCTGCAGTTTTGCCACACATTAGAAAATGACGACAAGCAAACGTTTAGCACATGGCTATATCCTGATCTTAATTGAGTTAAACTGTTCTTGCTGCACAAGTAAGGTGTCACTATTCCTAGAAAATGTTAGACGGGGACCTAATGAGAAGTTTTTTACAGAACAACCATGGTCCCAAAGATGGTTCTGCATCTATGTAAGCATTGTAATAAACCCCTTTTTGTTGAGGTGTCTATAGCTGGGATATATTCATTCGCAAACAGGGTCCATACAAGAAAATTAGTGTTTCGGGCTCGACTCTGATTCTTAGGGCTGATCGCGAGTTAGATTCCTAGTGTTTCGGTCCAGGTTAAACAAAATCCATTCATTTATTTTTAATTTATTTGTTAGTTTTTATTTTTTTTTCCTTTAGTTTTCAATTTCTAGTACAGATTCAAAAAAAAAATAACTTATGTCCAACTTACTGTAGAAGTTAGGTTATATTCTAAACAAACAAGCGAATAAGGAGAAAAGATAATAAATGATTTAATACAAAAACTAAGTTATATTCTAAATAAAATAATAAATCGACTAAGGAAAAATGATAACAATGAATTTAATAAAGGGACTGTGTTATGTGCTAAATAAAATAAAGAATCGAAAAAGGGGGAAGAGATAACAAATGATTTAATATAGGAACTAAGTTATATTCTAAATAGAATAAAAGAATCGAATAGACAAAGAGAAAAAAAAAATAAAAATACTATAGTTTTATCCACCACCTTTTCACGAGGACTTAACGTAGCACGATGCACAGACGCAGACGCAGGAAATCTTGTTTAAGCATAGTTAGTTTAACAGCACAAAAATATGATGTACTGTAGAAGTTTATTTGAAACACGATAGGCTCACAGGTGCGGAATTATTTTTTAAGAATGGTTTATTTAAAAACGCAGGAATATGATTTACACTAAGAATGATTCCCAGGCGCAGCTTGTTTATAAGCGATAGACTCACAGACACGGAATTATAGTTTAAGCAAGTTAGTTTACCAGCGCATAGCACACAAAACCATTGTATTTCATCAAAGAAAATATATCAAAATGATTTTACCAAGATTCCTGTATTTTGTTTGTATTACCAGTCATTACTCGGTGTAGACTTCTTCAGCTTTTCTCCTTCCCCGGACCTAAAACTATAGTCCCGTGCTAGAATTTACCTTCTAGAGAGTCGTTTCATAGATAACTATTAAAGTCTTCTACAAAAACTCCTCCATCTTACAACTATTCAAGCCCCCAGACTAGTATTCCGCGCGTTATATAATTTTCTTTTTCTTTTCTTACCACACGTACTGATAACCCACACTCCTGTCCAGGATTGCTAGAAAACCGATAAAAATTTGCTGGTGCGTCCAGACAAAAGAGCTCCTGCTCCGACCAACAATGTTATGAAAAAGAGATCGATTGCACTCTGACTTGCTTTTTTATCTGGTCTTAGTGATACTTTTTGTTTGTTTACACTAGTGACGATTATTCTAAGGTGCGGAGGTGTGTGGTGAACACCCTAACATAATTTGCAAAATGTCAAATAACATAAGTATATAAGTATTATTAAGTATCTTCACATCAATAATTATTATTATTTATTACATTTCCATATATATATTTTTAAAGTTTTAGCAAAAACAATTAAATACAATTGTCTATGAAAACTCAATCAATTTGCTTCTGTTAGCTGCTATACTTGTTAGTTGTGCTCATATATTTGCAGCTCAAATCACAGAACATTTCTATTATATTTCGTCTCTCCCCTTTGTATGCAAAGAAGTTGGCCGCACATTCATACGTTGCATATGAACAAAATAATGTGCGTGTGCTCCCGTTCGTAATATCAGAAATAGAGATTTATGTAGTGGGAATTGTATGAGAGTAATTTTCTGTTCTACTCGAATATCAACTGCATGCATACGAATCCAACATGATGATTTGCCAAAGTGGTTGCATGAGCGGCTAAAGTTTGCAGCTCATATCACCATACATTTCTATCATATTTCGTCTCTCCCCTTTTAACAGTAGCACCCACAAATTTCTGTCGCTTACTGTGCAGGGTACTTGTCCGCACATTTAGACGTTGCAAGTGGGTTCGATTTTGTTTGATCACTGCATAAACATGTATGTTTCCTAGTACAAACTCTTTTGTTTGAAAAAAGTTGGTTTGATGTTACGAGAATTATGTGAAAAGTTTTGTTTCTTCCATATTGATATAATATTAAATTTATGTATAAATTATTAATTTAATTTGTTTAATATTTTATTTTGTTAATGAATTGTTAATATAATATTGCGAATATATTGTTGCCTAATACAATATAGTTATTATTAATATCATATATTTTATATATATCATATATATCATATATATATATCATATATTTATCATATATTTATATATATATTTAATATATATCATATATTTTAATTTAAGTGGTACATTTAAAAACAACATTATAGCAGGGCTGCACACCCTTCCAGATAGGGCACGCGTCGCCACTGGTTCCAATATTACTGTTATTTATACGTAAACAATTAATTACCGAGTTTATCTCATGTCACAAAAGAAATAATATATATAAATTGGTTCTTTTCCTGTTTCTTGTATAAAAAAATATAGATTTGATTAGTTTATTTACGTAGCTATGCTACTTCTTTATTGAAAACAAGAATTAGAACTGACATTAATAATTGTACAATGTTGGGCTGTAGCCGAAATTTTTAGGTGATCGCGTTGCACTGCCACGTGAATGTTGACTGTAGAGTTCTCAAGCTGTAGTAGACGCACTGTCAGCAAATTATAATTTGCGCGTGTTTGACATTGTTGTTACTGCTGCATTTTTATGCATTTTTATCGTTAACATACATATATATATATACAGCCGGAGTAATAAGTCTACAAGCAGGTAGTAAAGAAAACTTTGAAAACATTTTCTAAAAAAATCAATTTATTGGAAACATACTTTATTGTTTTTTTGTAACGTTCAATGCACAATGTTTTTGCGATTTTCGTTGCACGTGTTCAAAAAACAGCCCATATAAATGTGCTTTTATCGCAAAGAGTAGCAAAACAAGCGATCAAAAGTCTACAAGCACTAAGTATAAGGCGACGTTTTAGTGTAAATTCCTGATTGGATTCGTCGGAGTAAAGCACATTATTTCAAAACTCCTCCGGCATATCTACATATTTATTTTAAAAAGCTATGCGCTTGTTTCGATTAATTAAAGATATGTTGGCTTTCTTTGTGCTACTCTACCATGAAAACCGACCCATATCAAAATTCTGCTTGTAGTAACCATGGAAATATTTTTTGCAAAGCTTTATATACTGGATATGACGTACAATTTCCAATGCCGTCAAACGGGGATTTTTCTTTACTGAATTTAATGTTAAGTGAATTTCATGAAGAGTGAATTTCGATAGGTGACCAGAAACCGGCTTTGACGTTATAATTTCGGTAGTTTTCCAATTACTGTCCACGGTATGGACCAAACAATGCGATCTTCCAAACAAATGTCCAATTTCACGGTTCGACTTCTCTTCCTCTCATCATTTTATAATGATTTTTTTTCAACGACGCTTGTTTTAGTAAATATTTTAAGCAGAATACAATTTTTTGCAGTTTTATGATTATTTACCACAAACACAGTAAGACGCAATCCAAATTATCACCAATTAACATTTAACTCGCCATGTAACTGCAGAAATACCAAATGCTTGTAGACTTTTGATCGCTTGTTTTGCTACTCTTTACGATAAAAGTGTCGTTATATGGGCTATATTTTAAACACGTGCAATGAAACTTCGCAAAAAAAAATTTTGCATTAAACGTTATAAAAAAAACAACAAAGTATGTTTCCAATAAATTGATTTTTTTAGAAAATGTTTTCAAAGTTTTTTGTACTGTGTGCTTGTAGATTTTGGACTCTGACTATATATATATGTATATATTAGAAAGTCAAACTTCCATAACTCGAACTTCTCTATAACTCGAATTTTCAATAACTCCAACCAAAAACAGTGCACCAAGGTTGTAGAGAGCAAATTACATAAAATTCTGCTTCCATATCTCGAATTTCTCTATAACTTGAATAAAAATTTTGTTCCGTGCCGACAGGAATATGGGAAAGTGCTTTCTATGAGCCGAATTTTTGTTTTAAGTATAAATGTATTTTGCTGTTAGGGAAAGTCCCTTTTCCAAATCAAATGCTTAATTTTTTCTTTCTTATGTTGCTTCTTTGTGCAAATGCCAGTCGCTAGCATCGTAGTTTACAGTAAATAAAATAACTTCCAATGCTACTCTTAACGATTATATTGAGCTTGACAATGAAATTTGTACATCAGGCTTTCCTAAAGATGACGATATTTTTCAGCACTATAGCTCTAAATTACTGGATCCAATTCTAAGTGCAACGAAATGTGGTGATGAGGGTTCGATGGATGTAATTGTTCATCAGCCTTCCAAGAATGAAATGGAATACTCATTCGAAATTCTGAATTTATATTTGCAAACAAATGATACTACAACTGATCATCACTATAAGAGTATAATAAAGTGGAAATTCTTATTACTGAAAATAAGAAATAAATTAAAGTCCCAAACTCTAATTTCTGAATATTTTACTTCACTATTACTTCTGGCATTATTTGATTGCAAATAAATAAATATCTTCAAATGTAATTCTAGTTTCTTTCAAAAGTAAAAAAAAATAAAAAAATTCTCTAACCCAAATTCTCCATAAATCGAACCTATTCTTTGCAAAATTAGACTTCGAGTTAGTTTGACTGTATATACATATATATATATATATTTATGAATAATTAATAACAGTAATAGAACATACATCTTGAGTCTTTCTATCATATTTGTATTAAAATTCAGTTATTTACTTGCATGCGGTAGCGATTAGCAGCTGTTTACGATCTTACTGTCTTATATGGCGTTTACTTTGGCCGAAAATGGCTCATTTTGAATGAGCCATTTGAAAGTGTTTACATTCGTTCTATTTCATTTGTTCTCATTTCAACAGCTGATTTTTCAACTTGCATGTTGATTTGATTTTTGGCCTGTGCCAAAAAAATGTTGCATGAAGGTTAAATATGCCTTCAAACCTTACATTAGAAACTTAAAACATATTTTTAACTTCGATTAATTACTTTTTGGGAAGTAAAAGCTCTAAAAAGCAGTGCATCGTTTTCAAGAAAATGCAACCACCAAACATTTGTTTACCTTTTTTTGTAAATATGTTAAAAACAGCTTTTTCAAACTGTCAAAATGCCATGAAGAGCTTTCATTTAGGGTATGTTCAATGGATTCCTTTGCATTTGGAACGTATATGGAATGCATTCGAACGTCATTCATACAGAATGTGAGAAAATTGCTCATTTTTGTGCTTGAAATTTTATATGCAAGAATGAGCCATTCGATACTCATTTTCGATTTTTGACCAAAATGAGCCATTTTCGGCCAATGTAAACGCCGTATTACAAAGATCTTACGCAAGAATTTTAACGATCTTTGTCAGAATTGTCCTGTTAGTGTTAATATTACATTACACTTTTTAGAAACACAAAACAATTTAAATCAAATTTGCATATGTATTATGAAAGGTGTTTCTTAATTTGAATTCACTGAATTAAATACTTTTGTGTCAAATGTTGATTAGTTCACACATTGGATGCTTAAGAAAAATATTACAGAATAACATCATATTCAAAATACGAAAAAAAATTTAACAATTTTTTATATATCGAAACAAAAACAAATTGTTATAAATATGCTCATCCACCTAATATAAGATTGTAAAAGAAATAAATTAAAATAATAAATTAAATAAATATTTATGACCTTTAACACAATAGATCTGCTTCACAAGCTATGCGTAGTAACTTTGAGTAACATGGCATTTACACTGAATCCTGAAATGGCTCATTTTGATCAAAACTCAAAAATGAGAAGTATACAAAATCTCAAGCGCAAATGAGATCCATTGAATCTTATTCTGTATAAATGAGTTTCAACGAGGTTAGAATGAGTTCCAAATATGTCCCAAATGCAAATGAATACATGAACATACCTTAAATAAAAGCTTTTCATGACATTTTGACAGTTTGAGAAAGCCGTTTTTGGAATCTTTATAAGAAAAGGTAAACAAATGTTTGATGGTTGAATTTTGAAAATAATACACCTCTTTTGGGAATTTCTATTTCCCAAAAATAAACTAATCGAAGCTAAGAAAAATGTTTTCAGTTCATATTGTAAGATTTGAAAGTATATTTAACCTTCATCCAAGTTTTTTTCGGCGCAGGCCAATCAACATGTAAGTTGAAAAATCAGCTGTTTGAAATGAGAACAAATAAATTACAACGAATAAACACTTTTAAATGACTTATTTCAAATGACATATATAAGTTTTTATTGCCATTTGAGGCCAGTGAAAATGCCGTAAAAGAAAGTTTTAGAAGTATGATTTGTGATTCGAACAATAAGTTTCTACGTTACGGAGTGATTCTTTATGCGCCCACACAATCAACAATCGCACGGGATATTCTTCATAATAATGGCCGTTTTTACGTTCCCTTCTGAGCTCCTTCTTGTACATGTTCCAAACTTCCATAATGTGCTGCTCGGCGGCCTCAATCCATGTAAACCTATTTTTATATTTCCATTTTTTCTATTAAAGAAATATATATATTTACATTCTATTAAATTCACTTAATTGAGTTTTATTTGTATTTATTTATTATTATTTATTTATATCGCTCTCAATTTTATTATATGTCTGCACTTTTTAACTACTTTCGCCTTGCTGTAGCACCTGCTTACATGATTTGAACCAATTCGGACAGTTTGGTTTCAATCAGTGCCCACATCTGCATCAGCACTCTGCTGTTGGAGTTGTGTTCGTCGATCAACGCCACACTGAGATAATTGCTTGTGTCGGTCTTGACACCGGAATCATCCGTTTCATTCTTATGCCGCGTTGCTGCCGTGCAATGCTCATCCTGGGATCTGTTACGTTTGCCGTAGTTTTCGGCGGTCTTGCCGCCGATAGCAGATTGGCACAGACCATCTTTGTGAAGATACACTTTGATATTTGACTGCGTCAATCCAGTCCCATTCATTGAACTTGTACCTCCTTTTTATTATTCTTAATCTTGTTTTGCACAAAAACACTGGTATTTATTTTTGCTTGTCATACTAGCAGTGTTCTTATATAGTTAGAACTTACTTTTATTGCTTGAACTGGATATTTTAGATATTATCGCGCGAGTTATATCGTTAGTAGACGATATAATTGATCAACATTAAACATAAAAACAAAAATTAATTAACATATAAGAAATAGTACATAAATTTAAGGTAACATGTTTTAAACCGTAATTATCTTTTTAAGTAAATAATAATACATATTTTAATAACCTAAATTTTATCTTTTGTATAACAATGTCTAGTACATCTAATTAAGGGTTGTTCAAAGTGTAATAATAAATTTGTTTGGTATACAAATTTATTATTTTTTAGTCCTGAATTAATACAGGATTATTTTTAGAAATCAGATTTTTTTTCTGATATTATTTATTTCTTCTTTTTCAAATTAAGCAGAAAGAAATCAAATCTGAATTTTATTAATGATTTTCCAAACCTATAAATGGTATATAAATATTTTACTATAATTTACAATTATTTTTCCTAATAATTTTAATTGCGGCGGTACCAAAAAGGTTGACCCACATCAATGCTTAGAAAATATTATGACACATTCAAGTGTGTCATATCGACATGTGCAGAATAGTAGCACAAAAAAGAAAAGTGTCAAATGGCAATTGCATACTTGCTATGACCAAACATTCTATGTTACTTGCATTGTGGTGGTTCTTCCGTTGGCGATCGCATTACATATTACATTAGTTAGAAATGGGTTGCTATAAAATAATTTGTGCATAAGCACTTTTTAAAATAAAATAAAATAATTTATTGTTTATCTTTGTTTACATTTGAATTTAATGTTGCGCTACACACAACAAAAGAAACCTAAAAGTTATCTATTGCAAAAACAGCAATGTAACTGATAGCTAATATGGCGTTTACATTGGCCGAAAATGGCTCATTTTGGTCAAAAATCGAAAATGAGTAGCGAATGGCTTATTCTTGCATATAAAATTTCAAGCGCGAAAATGAGCAATTTTCTCACATTCTGTATGAAAGACGTTCGAATGCATTCCACATATGTTCCAAATGCAAGGGAATCCATTGAACATACCCTAAATAAAAGCTTTTCATGGCATTTTCACAGTTTAAGAAAGCTGTTTTTGACATATTTACAAAAAAAAGGTAAACAAATGTTTGGTGGTTGCATTTTCTTGAAAACGATGCACCTCTTTTTAGAACTTCTACTTCCCAAAAAGTAATTAATCGAAGTTAAAAATATGTTTTAAGTTTATATTGTAAGGTTTGAAAGCATATTTAATCTTCATGCAATATTTTTTTGGCACAGGCCAAAATCAAATCAAACAAGCAAGTTAAAAAATCAGCTGTTTGAAATGAGAACAAACGAATTACAACGAATGTAAACACTTTCAAATGGCTCATTCAAAATGAGCCATTTTCGGCCAATGTAAACGCCATATAAGGTTACACTTGTATATAACATCTCATACTTAAGTGAAAAAAACGAATGTATTTATTTAGACATTGTTATTTAAATGCAATGTTTTGAATAAAAATTTGTGATAAAGATAAGATAAGTAATGTTTATACTTAGACAAGATATGCAGCGTGTAATATTTTTACATTAATATTTCTCTAAAGATAATTGTTTTTACCGAAAGCTACGCTTCTTATGACGACAAAGAAATTATTTTTTCAAAATTTAGAATGATGCGAATTGCAAAGAAAACAGAAGCAGAAAAATTTAGTTAATTTATTGAAATTTGACTGGCCATTCAACGCTGTGTCCAGTATTGCCAAGTACTCATCATTAATGGTTTTAGGAAATAAACGAATTTTAATTAGTTTGTAGTCCGTATATAATTTGTTTGCACTGCAAGTGCCAGGCTTAGAACTCGTGCCTGTCAAATTAGAAGCGATGACTAATCGTGTTTATCCACAAGTAGCCAAGGCTGCACAAACTTTCAATGCTCATGTTCCAGGTTTTGTTGTTACTTATTTTTATTTTTAATTAGTGACACCAACCAAAGCACTCGCCGTGCTTTAAACTAGAAAGAGCTTATAAACCACAGCTTTATTTGGAAACACAAGTTCAACGGATTAAACTTCAGTTAACTTCTGAAGTCAGTCAAATGTTAATAAATTAACTAAATTTTTGTGTTTGCCATTTCTTTCTTTTCTATTCGAAATTCTCTAAATTTAAAAAAAAAATAGCTTCTTTGTCATTATAACAAAGCGTAGCTTTGTCGACAAAACTACTTAAACTTTAAAAAATTTTGTGATTATGAGTTGTACTTTTACGCCATTTTTAAAACGGAAGTGACAATTAAATTTAAAAGAAACTAATATATTTCAGAAAGGGGTTTTCAAAAAGTTGTGAACTACAACACCAAAAGTTAGTTTTTATATTATTTTAATTAATTTAATTAGGTTCCTAGATTAAGTTTTATACATAAGAAAGAATATATAAATTATGCAACAAATAATGCCACTACAAACAGAATAGTATTGAAATTTAACAATCAAAAATAATAAAAATATAATTAATGAATTCAATTATTCTTCAGCTGGTTTATTATTTCGTTTATTCACAGCAAGTGAATTTGTTAATAAAACTTTCACAGCAAAAGTAACAAAACTCCAGAAAAATGTGCGAACATTAAAGTTAAGTATGGCTTTGGGTCAGTTGATTAAGGATCGCTGACTCTAAGCTTCAAATATTGCAGGACCCGAGTTCGATTCCTGGTTCTTGTAGTCTCAAAAAAAAAAAACAAATTTAAATTATGAATAGTTAAATACAAGCATTATTTCCAAGACCACTGATGATAGGTATTTGGCAATACTCGAAACAGCTGTATGTTCAGCCAAACATTCAATTAATTAAAATAATATGGAATGAATTTTTGTTGTCGTAGTTCACTACTGTTCGAATACCTCTTTATAAAACTTTTTGAAACAACTGTCGCTGCTAAACAGACATACGTTTATGTGAAAATGAAGTATGCAATATAAAAAGCATTCAAATATGGCTAAAGTACTTCAAAAATATTACATCATTGCCTGATATGAGTGTACAATGGCACATAAGTATTCATTGGAAACATTAAATCGAATATTTAAAGATTTAAATGCCAACGACAGCCTTTTAGGCGTGTTAATTTTTATTGGTAGGTGATTTTAGACAAACATTGCCACCAAAATTATGTAATGGAACAAGATTAGTTATTAAAAGGATTATGGGCAACTTAATTCATTCAACAATACTGGTGGAAAGTTCAGAGGAGAAAATGCATGGCTTCCCCGCATACCAATTATACTAACTGTTGTTTCAATTTAATTCAAACGATTCCAATTTCCAATTCATTTGGCATTTGCGATGACAATTAATAAAACTCAAGGTCAAACACTAAAAGTATGTGGACTGGGGACTTGGAAAATCTATGTTTTTCTCATGGACAGCTGTATGTTGGAAAACCTTCAGATCTATATTTAAATGCTCAGAATGGTCAAACAAGAAATATTATTTACATTATAGCTTACAATGAAATTGTTAATAAAATATTAAAAGAACATTTATTCATTTAAAATGTATTGCTTATAAGGATTCAAAATAATATGAAAATATTCGTAACGTAAGTAGTGCATATAAATTTTCTTGCAGTTCAAAAAAAAAAAGAATAACTTAAAATAATTTTCGTATTCAGATGCTAAGTTAAGTTGACATTTACAAACACTATTAACACAGCTCAGACATTATCCTTAGAACTGATGCGAATTGCTTCTCGCATGGACAATCCTGACAATCTCTTTATCTACACAGATATTAGAATATCAACATATATATATATATATATATATATATATATATATACATATACCTCAATTGAGCCAGGAAATCTAATTGCGAAGGGAAAATACGTTTGCCGGGTCAGCTAATAATAATAATAATATCAGTTGTTAAGTGTTCGCATGTTTGTCGTTATGTATTTCGTAATTCACTTATACAAACGCACCAACACATACATATGTACCTGCAGCCGCTGAGTAAACTGTAATTGATTTTACCATTGAAGCTTTTTGAAAGTTTTTGATAGAATACAAACACTTTTCTAAAGTTCTGCAGTTGCGATTAAAAAGGAACAAGAAATATTTTTTTTTTGAATTCCTTCTTATTTGGAAAAAGCATTCATAAGATTGCATATAAATAATATAAAAATCGAATCATTTTCGTAATTTTTTTAATGGGTTTATGTGATATATTTTATTTAAAACAATGTTACATCTTCATATGCACATCATTTCCTTTCGTGCTAGTCACGAGGCTGTGCAAAATATAGTTCGGTTTGCTTAGGGTGAAAATGTGAAACTGCTTTCTGTATTAATTACGGAGAAGAAAAATGAAAATTGTGAAAAATGAATGTGACAAACTGAAATACAACTACGTTGAAATTCAATCCAATTCATTATTCAGAATTGTAAATTCTTAAAAACAAATTCAGTAACGCATTTTTAATTATATGTGTGAACTCAAAGAGCCTGCCAAATACTTATGAAAATTGAAAAGTATTGTCTCGAATCTTCATTGAATATTATAAAAAAGTTTAAGTCATTTGTTAGTGTTAATATGCGCTTTCTGGGTGTAAACGAAAACAATGAATCCGACGACATGCAAGAGCTGCAATATTCAGATTGGCCGTTTTTGATGAAGGTAACTTTTTTATATTAATTTTATTAACCTTTTTCATTTTAAATATTTTTTTTATTGTGCCAAGTATGTTTTTAATGCTGAGAATCATTTATAATTTTTTCATAAGACAAACGTGATGCTTTTTTGCATTACATATTGTAATTATGTAGTGCCATTATCAATATTTTAACATACAATATGTTAACGCTAACACTTCTAAATATAGTTTTGATTAGGCTAAGATTTATTTCTTTGATATTTCCGAAAAACAATTATTTTGCTTAAAATATATTTAAAGTAATCCGACTTAGTTTATGCATATATTAAAATGTTTATAATTTTAATTAAATAATAATTTAATAAAAAATTATGTTAATTTTTCTAAACAGTTATAAATTGCAACAAAATTTTTGCATTTAATTAATTGAATATTTTTGACTGATACAGTCGTTTCGTGTATTGCTAAATACCCATCATCAATGGTATTTGGATATAACACTTATAACACTTATCCGTGTATAACTTTATGGGCTACATAAAGAAATAAATCAGTTATTTTTATAATTATAATTATATTATAAATAAATTTAATTATTTAAATCAAATATCGCGACAACTACCTGTAAGTCCAATTTCAATTTGTCATCTGACCACTCACCAATAATAATTACTATTTTGGTTCCTCAACCAAAATTCCAAACTGTCACTAGACAATAAGCTGCTTATACCCATACAAAACTGTACTAAAACTACTAGTACAGTTATAGAGCCCAATTATGGGGTACTGCAGCAGACTCAAACTTGGCAATTATCTAGCGTTTTCAATCTATAACACTATGAATGATCACAAATGCACCTTGGAATATAACGAATGAACAGCTGCATAAACAACTGCGTGTTCCGACAATCAAGGAAGAATCAAGGAAGAAATATCTCGAATTAGAAAGAATTACGCTTATCGGATATATATGCATCCAAACCCGCTGGTTACACACCTGATGTCCTCCTCCAACACTTTTACAAGGCTAAAAAGAAAAACATCGAGAAATGTTTTAGATATGTATATTATATGTAGGTCACACACTTTTATTTTAATTATATATCAATATGTCACTGGTCATAGTCCATACGTGCCTATTTTTTTTAGATCGTAATAACTATTATTACGATTTATGTTAATACATATATATTACTTATTGTGATTCATACCTGACAGATTGTAATAAAATAAATGGATTATAAAAAAATAAGAAAAAAAATTTAAATCAAATAATTTTTTTTTTTGGTCAGACAAATATATAATTAATTAAATACAAAAATTTTGTCGTTGCAATTCATTACTGCTTAAAAAGTTTTCTATTTAGAAAACTTTTACAATATTTCTTGATAAATTGTCAAGTTGACAAATGCTCTTGACAAATAAAATGCTTTTGTAGTCGTTTTATTCAGTTAGTTTACTGATAACTTTTCTTCACTACTACTTTATTATTTCTCAAAAACACATGGCGCCTTTTTGCGTGTGCTTAAAGGCGACGACACAATACAAAAATGACAAATAAATTAAAGGCCATGATACAATAAATCTTAATTCTAAACATATCGCCGCCTTTGATGGCTCCAGCAGACATCAACATTCAGATGGAATAGGTGCCAATTTATGGATTGCTCGGCGAACCTCTCCATTCTTTGTTTTTACATCAGCAACTCGAACCCAACCTTTAGCATCTCTTGTCACTTTCAGCACTCTCCCAATAAGCCATTGCTTAGAAGGCAAATTTTCTTCTGCAATTAGCACCATATCACCTTCATTAAGGTTCTTCTGCTTCTTAGTCCATTTGACTTTATGTTGAAGTTCAAGAAGATACTCTGCCGACCACCTTCTCCAAAAATGTTGTTGTATGGCCGAAATTCGTAGCCATCTATCTTTATGAGACCATTCTTCGCTATCCACAGTAGGTTCCACAGTTCCAACCAACCGACCACCTGTTAACAAATGTGCCGGTGAGAACGCTTTCATCATTTGGGTCGTTAGACAAGGTTGTCAAAGGTCTTGAATTTAAAACTGCCTCTACTTCCGCAACCACTGTTGTCAGCTCTTCAAATGTAAGATGCGATTGACCCAATATTCTAGCCAAATGATATTTTGCTGATTTTACAGCCGCTTCCCATAGTCCACCAAATTGGGGGGATCTGGGTGGTATATGATGAAATTCAATACTATTGGCAGTACAATATTTTGAAATCTTGCCCTGTACTTGTTGATCAAAAAACTTGCATTTCATTTCCTCGAGCTTTTTACGAGTACCCACAAAATTAGTGGCATTGTCGCAAAATAATTTTAAGCATAAGCTGCGTTGAGCTACAAATCTTTTTAATGAAGCCAGGAAAGCCTTTGTAGTCAAATCAGAGACCACCTCCATATGCACAGCTTTTGTGGCAAAACAAATAAAAACAGCAATATAGCTTTTTGTTGTTCTGTACCCACGAAGTAGATACGTTGTTGTAATAGGGCCGCAAAAGTCCACTCCAGTCACAGTGAATGGCCTCGCTACGGTGACTCTAGAAGAGGGTAAATCGCCCATAATTTGATTACTCAATTTTGGATGGCATCTGAAGCATCTGGTGGCAACTACCAGATGGCATCTGGTAGTTGTCACCAGTAATTTTGCGTATTACTCCTCTAGCATGAAATATCCAAAATCGCTGCCTAACTATAGCCATAAGCGCTTGCGTACCAGCATGCAAATATTTGAAATGAAGAAATCGTACAAAACTGCAAACTATTTCTGAGTTATTCGGTAACAAAATTTGATGTTTAGCATCATATGGTAATGCAGCCTTCGCTAATCTCCCACCAACACGTAGTAGCGGAACACCATAAGTATCTTCTACAAAAATGCTCAGATTTTTATATTTACTGTTTGCTGGCAATTCTCTATTCTTCAATAGCAGCTCAATTTCTTCTTTGAAATAATGTTGTTGCACACAGTAGAATATACGCACTAGTGCTTCATCTAATCTTTCAGTCATAGACTTAACGCTTCTTCGAAAGCCAAGAAGATTGGCAAAAATTCTTTGTAATTTTTCAAAATCGTTGAAGGTTTCAACCCACGTCACAAAAAAAGATTTCGAGTTATCCTCAGAGCATGCCTCATAAGGTATTTTTTTTTCAAATTATTAACAGTCATTATCGTACTATTACGACTCCTTTCTTGGTCAGCATTAGTATTCTTTTTAGACTTATTTGGTGGCCACTCACAACAATCTCTCTTCAAGAAAGAAGGACCTGCAAACCAAATAGAATTAGATAGTTCATCTTGTAAAGTAATAGTTATACAAAAGAAAGACGCGTCGTTTTGAGTGTCCAAAATAAGACTGATTTTTATTAATTTTTATTCTTAAGTCTAACATCGTTTCTTAATACTAATTTCCAATAGAATCTTATGTAATGATTCTATTGGTTAATACTTATAATACTTGCGTCTAATTGGTTAACCCAAATTAGACGTATATACTATTCTTATAAACATAACTTATCAATAAATGGTGTACTATTAACTAATGCAAGTGTTCTACATATGGTTTCACTTGAAACCGTTTATTCTATTGACACAGTTTTGACTTATGCATATTGCACATATGGTGCAATGTGCGGCTCAGTTATTTGTCATCAAAGTAATGACAAAATAAAGGCTCATATTACCTGACAATAGTTTGTCATAAATTTTATCAAAATAGAACTGTGTCAATGTTTACTTTAAAATATTTGGAACAATTGAATGTTTTGTGATATGTGTGGTCTCGTACCCATATCACATTACACCCTTATTCTTTAAAGAAAAAAAAATTTTTTTTTTTGTTTAAAAAAAATTTTTTTTTTTGTAAGTATGTATATTTATTACATCATTATTTCTTTAATAGAACTTGAACTTGCAAAACTAACATGTAATAAGTTTTTATTTATAATTAAAAGTTATTAATGATAATTGAAGTAATTGCATATTACATTACATTTATTGTGCTTATTTTTATATGAAGTTTTCTTACACAATTTTTGTTTACTAATGATTAATATACTAAAGATTATAAATTGTATAAAGTTTTTAATATTATATATAGATAACAATAATTGTATTTGATGACATTTATTAATAATAATTATGTTTTAAATAGTTTTGTATTATTTTTATGTATTACTTTATTTTCTTTACCGTCATTTATCGTTAAATTAGTGCCATTAATATCTATTACTTCAAAGGGGCCTATGTATGGGTTAGTGTGTTTTCTTTTATTCTGAGACTTTACTAATACTTTATCTCCTATTTCTAACTTAATTGGATTATTATTATAACTATTTTGTTTTTGTCTTTTAACTTTGGCATCATGTGTGAACTTTCTAGCTTTTTCAATCGATACTTTGAGACGAGCTTTCAGTTCATTCGCATAATTTTCTAAATTGAATTTACCTATATTATCCTTGAGTTTTTCATCAGGAAGTGAGGGTAGTTTGCCAAAAACGAGTTCATGTGGCGAATAGCCAGTGTCTATGTGGGGTGAGGTATTATATACAAAAGCATAGTATGGTATCCATCTGTCCCATTCTTCTTCTTCAGTAAAATTTAAAAGATATTCATTGAGGACTCTATGATTCCTTTCTATTGTACCAATTGTTTCATGGTGGTAAGGAGTTGAGAATACTTGTTTTATATCTAGTAATTCTGTGATTTTTGTAAATAATTCATTTACAAACTCAGTTCCTCTGTCTGATTTGAGTATTTTGAATAAACCGAATTTTAATATTAGTTGTTTAATTAATGTTTTAGATACTGTATGTGCTTCTTTATTTACCATTGGATATGCAATGATGAATCTACTTAATTCACATTGCATTGTGAGAATATATCTAAATCCATTTGAAGGACGAAGAGGGCCTACGGTATCAATTTCTACTGTTTCGAAAACGTTTGTAGGTGTTGTTGTAATTTCTAATTGTTCTTTTGTATGTTTCGTTTGTTTGTTGATTTGACATTTGTGACATGTACTGATATATTTATGAACCATTTGTTTCATTTTGCTCCACGTATACCGTTGTTTTAATTTTGTGAAGGTTGTCCTTACACCTAAGTGTCCGCTGTAAGGAGTATTATGATATTCTTCAATGAGTCTGTATCTTTTTATTGTATCCGTGATTTGTTCTGGGCTTTTATAAATTAATATTTTGAGCCGTTTTTCATTTTTATTTCTTCGTTGCAACGTATTTATAATATTCTTAAATTCTTCTTTTGCCATGGCATCAAATATTGTATCTTCTTCTGCTAGCGCTAATTCATAGATTTTAAAATTTTCTATTTTGGATATGAGTTTCTCCATGATCGAAATCGGCTTCGTAGGTACCTCGCTCATTTCCACTTTTACTACATTTTTCACAATGTTTAATTTTTCTTTATTATTTTTATTTATATTAAACTGCAGTTTCATTGTATGTCTGATATCACTAATGGATGTACAGTCCCAGCAATAGAGTTGATCAGGCTCATTGGAACGTGTGTTTCCGATAGGATTATCATTCTTTTTCATCACGCGTTTTGTGTTACTCCTCGTTGTAACATATACTCGAGTATCGTCTCTTGTTTCTAATTGTCTCATTAATTCTTCTTCATTAGCCGGACTTAATTTCTTTGATACATTTTCGTCGTTGCTGAGCGGTATAAGAGCTTTTAAAGTATTGGTATCAATCTTGATTCTAGATAGTGCATCTGCATTTGTGTTTATCTTTCCTTTTTTGTATATAATTTCAAAATCATATTCTGACAAGTCTATTCTTATTCTTGTCATTTTGGATGAGGGGTTCTTATGTACGAATAGGGAAATTAGGGGTCTATGGTCTGTTATAACAAGAAAACGTTTGCCATAAACATATGGGCGAAAATAATTGATTGCCCAATGTATCGCTAGCAATTCCTTCTCTATAATTGGCTTATTTAAGTCGTGTTTTTGGAGAGCTTTGCTTGCATAACAAATTGGAAGGTCAGATCCAATCTCACCTTGTGAGAGTACAGCACCTAATGCATAATCAGATGCATCAGTGGTAATTATAAATGGTTTATTGAAATCGGGGTACTTGAGTACTGGTGGGTTTATTAGTTTTGATTTTAAGTTTTCAAATGCTTTATCACAATCTGAATTCCATTCAAACTTCTGGTTTTTCTTTAGTAAACGATTTAAAGGTTTTGCAATGTTTGCAAAATTGCTTATGAATCTACGGTAATAATTACAGAAAGCTACATATCTTCGTACTTCATCAGTAGTTGTGGGTTTTGGGTAGTTCATTATGACTTGATGTTTGGCCGGATCAGTTTTTATTCCGTGCTCTGTTATCAAATGACCTAAGTAAGTAACTTCATGCTTTAAAAAGTTACACTTGTCTGGATTTAATTTAAGATTGTATTCATTTAGTCTCTCAAAAACTTTCTCTAGATTTATATTATGGTGTTTCAAACTATTTCCAAAAATTATTATATCATCTACATATAAAAATGCTTCCGTTTCCAAACCTGTTAATGCTAATGTTAACATTCGTTGGAAGCTGTTAGAGCTAATCTTTAATCCGAAAGGTAGTCTTTTAAATTCGTAATGACCATCATTTGTTGAAAAGGCGGTTTTTTGTCTCGAAGAGGCGTCAATTGGTATTTGATGAAATGAGCTGGTCATATCTAAAGTGGAAAAATACCTAGCTCTTCCAAGCTTATCGAGAACATCCTCCAAACGTGTTAAAGGAAATTTGTCGTTGACTATCCTTTCATTGAGTTTTCTGTAATCAATGACGAGTCTCCAATTCTTGTTATCGTTTGTTGATTTCTTAGGAACAAGCAAGATTGGTGAATTGTAGGGGCTTTTTGACGGTTGTATTATATCGTCTTGTAATAGTTTTTGAACTTGTGTTTTTATATCATCATTATGACAATGTGGTAATCGGTAATTTTTAATGTATATTGGATTATTGTCAGTTGTAGAGATGTGTTCTGTATAAAAATTGTTTGTAGATAATGGTTCTGATTCGAGCTGAAAAATGTGTTGGTATTTTGAAATTAATGGAATTAGTGTTAGTGCATCCTCTTTCAGCTGTACCTTGTCAAGAATTTTAGCTAATCTTTGTTCAGTATAAATTTTTGATTTGTTATTTATACAGTAATAGTTATACAAAGGTTGTGACTCAATTTTTAAATCAGTTATGTTGATATCTGATTCGTTTGTATTTATCACATTTATGTGGCAAATTCCGTTTGCTGGTACTATGGTATTGGCCATGTACACTCCTTTGTTGATTTCGTTACTGAACAGAACAGTATCTGTATTAAAACGAATGTCTATAGGTAATATGTTTTGAGTTCTCGCTTTAACTGTAAATGTTTTAATTTTTATTGGAATTGTTGTGGACTGTAAGTCCGAAGTTACTGTTAGAGAAAATGTGTAGTAATCTATATTACATTTAAAATGTGTTAAAAAATCTCTACCTATTATTCCATCCACCTCAATTGGGAAGTTTGTATCGACTACTGAGAATATGTGATTTAGAAATAATCCATCAAAATTTAGGCTTAGCTTTGAAATACCTAAAGATAACTTGTGACCATCTGTAATACCAGTTAATAAGCAAGTTGTGCTAGAATCAAAATTTAAATTGTAGTTATTTTTTATAATAGACACATCAGAACCAGTGTCAATTAAAAGCTTTAAACTTTTATCAATAGTATTGCAAAATACCATTACATAATTTGATATATTAGGGTTTATATTGAAAATTTTTAATGATGTGCCAGAGGAGAATTCCCTAAGTTGTCCTCTGGTTCTGAGTAGTTTTCCTGGGCATTTAGTATCTGTACACGCCTGTTTTGGTTAGAGTTGAATTGACTCCTTGGATTCCGAGCTGTATTGTTGT
>NC_051846.1:116724667-116782370 GCF_002237135.1 Teleopsis dalmanni | reverse complement strand
TTCAAATTATTATTTTTTCCAGGTCATTTGCCAATTGATCACCTCCACTATTGCGCTGAGGTTGTTGCGGCTGCGGGAGTTGTTGTCTCCGTTGCGGCTGCGAGAGTTGTTGTATCCGTTGCGGCTGCAGCAGATGCTGTCTCGGCTGCGACAGGTCGTATGGTTGCTGCTCCGGCTGGTATGAATGTTGCTCCGGCTGGTATACTTGCTGCTGCGGCCACGGCTGGAATTGATGCAGCTGGTATAGTTGTGGCTGCGGCTGCAGTTGGTATGGTTGTGGCTGCGGCCACAGCTGGTATTGTTGTGGCTGCAGCCACAGCTGATATTGTTGCACCGGTACCGGCGGTGCCGACTGGGTTTGACTGGTTGGCTTTGGCCCAGTCACTTTTTTGTTTTGGTGATTATCTGAAATGAAAAGATATGTTATAATTAATAAATTTATTTCTATTTATTCTCATTTTTTTTTTAAATATTTCTTTTTAAATTATACTTACATTTTTTGGTAATTTTTTTTTTGTTAAATTTTTTCTTCTGCTGGCCCTAAAAAAACAAAAATAATTTTTTTCAAATAAATTTCAAAAAAATAAAATATATATGTATATAATAAGAATAAATAATGTTAATGCGTATAATAATTTTTTAAAATTGTTACATTAACAGAACAAAAAAGTGTTAGTGTTGTTTTTTATTTTTAAAATTAATTTAATATAGTTAGTCTCTATATAAACAATTATATAAAATAAATTTTAAAAATAAAAATCAAACTACTATTTTTATTACATTCATTAAATATATAAATTTTACTTGCGCAAGTCGGGCAGTATTTATTAGTGTTTTGAGAATTCTGAAAAGAAACAAAAAATTAATTTATATTTATATATAAATATTATTTTAAAAATACATTAATACAAAACCAAAGATATGGACTTACCATGTTGATTGTTTAAGAATGACTGAACTATGTATTTAAGTTCCTGCATTTGCCTTGTTTTAATAGTTTCTCTTTGCTTTGTTTGTATTAATAGAGAGATCTGCAGTTAAAGTTTCCTTATTACGGCTATGGCGCCGAACTTTACATACACACATATTAGGTAAAAGATTTGTATTTGTACACAGCAAATTTATTCATGCTATTAAACTTTTATTATATTGAAAATTTAATTATGTAAAAACAATTATTTTTATATGTAAGATGGATATGTGTATATATATGTATTACTTTTTATGCAAACAATGATTGTAAAAATTTCTTATATTGCATATATATTTGTTCATTTAATTGTTTATGTTTATTAATATTATAATACGTTATATTGTATTAAACGAATTTTATTATATGTACATATTTCATTATTTCAAATTTTTTTGTTGTCAATTAGAATCGTTCGCAAAAATGAATTAAAATTTGTTATATCATTGAAAGGATGCATGAATGGGGTCCACGAATTTCATTCCATTGATTTTAATCAATCACCAATTTTTTTCTTGTTCTTTATAATAATTACAATAATATTGGGCTGCAGTGCTTGGACGAAGGCATCATATACATAGGTACATATGTATGTATGTATGTATGTAAAAAGAAGATTAGACTACAGTGCAAGCACGATGATGTCATTAAAGTAAAAAGATAATGTTAACGCAGTAAAGCGTTATTGACTTCATAAATGAATAAGAATACACGTGATTTAATAGTTATTTAATTAGTTACTATTACTATATTGAAAAATAAAGATTTTCTAAATCTTTAAATGAATGTATTCTGATTGATTTTTATGTTCTATAAAGCGTTGAATACATAAATAAATTTATTTACAGTGCTCACTCGACGAAATAGCATTTGTCATTAAGAAGTTAGGAATATAACTAGAATTTTTATACCATATTAAATTGCTAACAAGAACAACTGAAACCAATTAATCGTTGTTATAAATTAAATTTCATGTACATATGAATGTAAAAAAATTACAAAAACATAACGAGATTCTTAATTCTAAATTGTCGATGGCAAAATGAAAAATTTTTACTTAAATACAATACAATAATACAATACAATACAATACTGCATTTTATTGTCATTACAAAAAAAAATCTTAATAATGAATAAAATATTTGTATTGCTTTATAATTATTATAAATATATATATTAATAATTTATAATACTGAGACTACTATTTCAATAATACTGTTATCAATTATCTGATTATATTAAAACTCTATTAAAATGTACATTATCTTTTATAATCATAAAATAGATCTATTACATATTTGTAATCATATCCACTTTTATTACTTTTCTACATAATATATTATTATAATTTCACATGTTGTCTCCGTTTAATATTTTTTAGTTTGCATTAGTGTGCTACCACTGTACTATGAATTTTATTTGCGACACGTCGCAATGGCGACATGAACTCTAAAAGCAATCTGATTTCCTATTGGTGCTCAGATAATTTTTTGTGCTCATGCTCAGTATGTTAAATTTATTACACAGTGAAAAATAATGTGTTACTCAAAATTTCAAAGCAATTTTAATTGCATATAACAGTTAAATAAAATACTATAAAAAATATATAATATAAAACTTGGTTTAATATTGTTTCTAATAATAACACAATGAACAAATATATATGCAATATAAGAAATTTCTACAATCATTGTTTACATAAAAAGTAATATATATAATAAAAGTTTAATAGCATGAATGAATTTGCTGTGTACAAATACAAATCTTTTACCTAAAATGTGTGTATGTAAAGTTCGGCGCCATAGCCGTAATAAGGAAACTTTAACTGCAGATCTCTCTATTAATACAAACAAAGCAAAGAGAAACTATTAAAACAAGGCAAATGCAGGAACTTAAATACATAGTTCAGTCATAGTTAAACAACCAACATTGTCAGTCTAAATCTATTGTTTTATATTAATGTTCTTGTAAAAGGTTCGTATTGGTGTACCTCAAAGTTTATTTTTGAAATTTTTTGCCGGGCTAAAAAAACGAAAGTAATTGCAAAATTAAAAAAACAAAGTATACAGATTTATTATTTGCATTACTAAAGAATGGAAAAAGATTTTCGGGTTTTTGTTTATGGATATGAATTAACACTACAAATAATAAATCTGTATACACCCAACTCTCTTTTTACGCGGTAGATGCGTTCCTTGGAAAACCGTGTAAAAAAAAATCGTGTAAGAAAATATATGTGCTATATGGTAAATTTGGGGATATGTGCCAAAACTTAAAAAAATCGTGTAAGACGAAAACATTCGAAATATTTTTTTCATAAAATCGTGTAAAAAAATTAATAAAATAAATCCATATTAATTAAAAAAAAAATTTATTTTGTTACAAAAGTAAAATATATTGTATCAAACTTTAATGTCAAATTGGCAATTACTAATCGCTATTTGATACAAACGCTTATTATGGACGTTTATTACGAACAGGCTTAAATATGCTATCAGTATTAATAGTAACTGTTTTTTTTTTGTTGTTAAAGAAGTTGTTATTAGCTGCTGTTTTTTTGATTTTTTAAGTTGTTTATACAATTCTTCATATCCAGCTATGCAACAGTTAAGATTGCGTGTAAATTGGATCATAAGTTAGAAAATATTGCTCCATAATTTTTGCAAATTTCAAGCCCTCGTGAATTAAATTAGCCGTTAATTCCTGTTCTTCACCTTTTACTTCATCATAATCGACTTCTTTACTGTTATCAACTGTCATAAATTCAATTAAATTATTTTCATATAAAGGAGTTTCTCGCATCAATTCATTTATATCAGACACTTGCATGTTGCTGAAACCTTCGCCATCAATTGCATTTGATAGAGTTAAAATTTCAGAACACACAGCTGATTTTCGTTCTACAAAGCTTTCACTTTTGGTGCATGATGGCAATCAAAGTGCAACGAAATAAAAAAACTAATAATAAAATTCGAATATTCCCCGAATTTTATTTTGTTGCTGTTTACATAATTGTACAACAAGACATTAAAAAAAATTACAATTAAAAAATTTTGTGGGAAATCGTGCAAAATCAAAAAATTCGTGTAAAAGAAGTATTTTGTGTTTAATTTTGAACCGTGTTATTTCAAAATCGTGTAAAAAAAGAGCGTGTAAAAAGAGAGTTGGGTGTACTTTGTTTTTTTAATTTTGCCATATATTTTAAAATAAAAAATACTTTTCAAAAAATTTTTGCCTGCATCAAATAAGCTATGAGCCACTGTATATAAATATTATTTGGATGTAAAATATAAATTAATTTTTTGTTTCTTTTCAGAATTCTCAAAACACTAATAAATACTGCCCGACTTGCGTAAGTAAAATATATATATTTAATGAAAGTAGTCATGGGCGTTCCCAGGGTCAAAATTAGGGGGGACGCTGATATACTGATATGATATTATTATATATTTTAAAGTGTGCTAATGCACCCCCTTTAAGAATTTTTTTCTTTTTCTTTTTGGCTTATATTAGATAGTATATTTTACCCCTAGTTCATTGAAAACTTGAAAATTAGATTTTATTCACAAAAAATTCGTTTTTATTTGTGTAATTTTATTTACACTTTGTACATGAACGTGTTAAAACTTATGTGTAACAAGTTTTATGGTTTGCCTACATATGGCTAGCCTCTCAGTGTAGGACAAGATAAAATAAATAAATTCAAAAATGTTTCAATGAAAAATTATTTAAACAAAAGTCTGCGGGGATCTTCTGCAAACCGGTCAATTACTTCCTCAACAATTTCATTTTGGTTTTCGTCCACAAATTTTCTATGAACACTCAGCAAGCATAATCCTGTATAATAAATATAAGTAAACAAAGTATGATATTTATTAAACACTAATTATTAAAATTTATTTTACCATTTAATCGATTTTCTCTCATAGTAGATCGTAGCCAAGTTTTAACACGCCTTAAAGTACTAAATGATCTTTCCACCGTGCATGTCGTACAAGGTAATGCGGCATACATTTCTAGCGCTTTTTTGTCGCAAGTAATAGAATCTGTGCTTCACTAATTAATTCCTCTATGCAAATTTGTTTCAACTCTTCAGCAGATTTTGATTTTTTTTCCATGTGATGTACCATATTTGACTCTTCCCCAAGTCCTTCAATATCGTAAAATGCTTGCACTGTTTTAATTTTTTCCCGCAATTCTTCATCATACAATTGCAACATGTGGTATGGATGAAGATAGGACAAAAAAAATGCAGTGGAATTTTCTTTACTAAATCGAATACTAAGCGATGTGTTCAGCGAGTCTAAATAAGGTATTATAAGGGAAATCTTATAATATTTATCTATTGTTGTCGCGGATGGATTGGCTCTTAATGTTTGGCGGCTGCATATCCTACAATTTCGTTCGCTTCAGTTAAAATTTCTCCTACAATTGCATCAATATTACTTCGATTTTGCTGCACTAGTTCAATGATATTTTGTATATGTTGAGAGCATTGCATAACGTTTATTGAAGCAGAGCCGAATATTTCGCTATTCATAGTACACCAATGATAAACGTAGACTTGGTAGCTCTTGTCTGCAGTTGAAAAGCTGTATTTTTAGTGCTTGCATTGCCCTCAACCTCTAATTTTTCTAACGCTTTAATAATTTCCACGAAATGCATTTTGAAAACTCGAATGCTCCTGTGTTTTTGCGATCATTCGAGGCGATAAGTAAGCTTTAGAAAAATGCGCTTCGAGTTCAGTATCACCTGATACAATTTGTAACTTCATTAAGTCGACTAAAACACCTAAATCGTATAAATTTCTTAACATATTAAAATCTGTAGCCCAGCGTAAAAATATTGAATAATTTATGACATACATATATTTTTATGTAAAATTAAAAAGTTTATATTTTCATACCTTCATCCAACGTCTTTCCCCTCAATGGCAAGTCTTAAGTGCCGCAAAATATTAAAGCATTAAGGATTGATTTCAGAATTTTTCTATTTTCTTCTATAACTTTTTGCAAGCCAATATGTATTGCCACATCTGCAGGCAAACCTTTAAGTACTATATCCGCCTCAGCGGCAGCTGCTTTGTTATACCAACTTTTTGCATGATTTTTACAGTATTCATGTATGTGTTTATAGCGGACAAAAGGTTTAATTGCAAATGATACCAGTACTCCTTGCGGGCACTTAGGTGGAAAAAGTACGCAAAATTTGCACAATGGACCTTTCAGCTTTTCTGAATATGCTAACCATGGTGCGTATATATGAAGCCAACTATGCTTAAAAGACCGACCATCGTTTGTCTTAAAATGCTTTTAGAACTCATAATGTTCTGGAGGCGTCCAACAATGTTTTAATATCTCTACTTTTTGAAACCGTTCCATTTGGGGAACGGCAACATATCGCCCAATATCGTTTTCAGGAAAATCATTGGAAAAAACTATAATAAAGTATAATATTCAAAACCGTACTCTGCATAAAAAAATATATATTATAATAACCTTCACCAACAGCAGAAGAAGTGCATGGCTTCTCATCACTTTCAGACTGGGTAAATTTTGTGTCATCATTTTCAGACACCTTTCGTTTTATGCCAGCTAAAACACAAAAGATTTTGGTGGTTTTAGAGAACAATTTAATAATACTTCAACGAAAATTAACTTTTAAAGAAGTTTCTTATATCCATTTCGTTTCAATAAGTTAAAAAAATTTAATTCAATTATAAAACCACTCGAAATATATCTAAAATAATTTTAAATTCACTTAATATGCAGATAGAACAGCGTAAAATTGAACAATAATAAAAGTACAGCTGATCGCTTCACAAAAAAACCAAATGGCGGTTATAATTCAAACAGCACCTAGCGTCAAGTAATTACAGTAAATTATACACTTTAACAAAAATTATGGGAATGGTTTAAAATACCAATAATAGTGATAGCTGTACAAGTCAACATGTTAAGATATATAAAAAAATTCGAAGTGGGTTGTGAAGTTTAAAAATGCAAGCATGAAGTGGAAATAGAAATATATGTATTTCATATATATGTATGTAAATTGGTAAAAGATTAAAAAGACAAATTTTAAACTTTTCTTGTAAACAGTATTAAATTTTTATTCAAAACAATAATAACATTTTGAAATCTAGGGGGGGGGGGTGTGCGCTTGCCCCTATCTGTGTACGCCCATGAATTTAGTGTTAATTAATTTTATTAATTAATTTACTTTTAATTTGTTTTCAAGTCGTGAACGAATATGGGTAAAATAAATTACACTGCTGCCATCCTTGGGGCATTAAAGAAGGAAGAAATTCTTAAGATGGAATTAAAAGATGCTGATCAGGTGATATTTGAACGTATTATTGAAATTATTAATAAGCAACTATCAGGTAAGTCAATTATTTTTTTAAAATATATTTTTTATTTTTGTAAAATAAAAATTATGAAAGGCAATTCGTTTAATAATAACGAAGCGAATGAAGAGTCAAGCACATTAGTGCCAATAAATGTAGCAAATACATTCGATACTTCCCTGTTAGATAGAAGCACAGGTACTGATAGGGAAACAAGCCTTAACAGCACTTCTAATGTTGCTGTACTAAAGGCTATAAAATTAAAAAACCGCACCAAAAATTTAAATAGAGATGTGGTTATGGTTCGGGGAAGCAATAAAAAACGTCAAATATCCTTTAAATGTCCAGTAAAGGACTCAGAATTTTTTATTGAAAATATGTTGCAAACGTTAAACGACCATTAGTCAAAATTTTCGACTGAGAAAATTTTACAATTTTTATTGCGTTGCAATTATGCAACACAAAATAACGTTTGCGATATAAATATAAAAAAAATAAGAATAAATGCAGAAGGCTTCAGTTGTTACGGATACTGTGTTGATCCATCCTGTAACACATATTTGTTTAAGGGGAACTTCAAAGGTAAGGTGATTGTCTACACTTCCAATGAGAAAATTAAGCACAATATTTCCACTAAAAATTTTTCGCAATGTCGTGGCATTCAACGATATTTGCATAAAGCTGACATATCAAAAGAAAGTGCTTTTGTCTATAGAGCCAAAAAAATTATACAAGAACAACCTAAATATGGTTTGTTAGGCAAAAACCCTACTAGGTCTTTATCTTATTATAGAAAAATAAAAGCTGAGGCTAACGCTCATTTTGATTTAAACCCCGATCCTTTCATTGATACATATTTAATGTACAAAGGTTCACACAAACATTACGTACAATATCTATCAACCCATTTTGAAGTTTATTTGTATATGCTTCCCCAAATAGAAGTATTGCAAAAAAGCAATTTTCTTATCTTGAACAAAATGAAGAAAACCATTCATATTGATGCAACAGGTAGTTTAGTAAAAAAATTGCCTTTTTCATCCAAAAGAATTTTGATGTACTCTTGTGTAGGTCATATTCCAGAAAAAAAAATGATATTTTCGATTGCAGATGCACTTCTTTCTAATCATTCTGCATCAAATATTGCCAGATATTTCGAACATCTGAAGATTTTCTGCAACACACATAAACTTAATTGGCCAATATGCGATCGTATTGTGTGCGATATTAGTTTCGCTATCATTGGTGCAGTTTTAAGGGTATTCAATAATATGAGAACTGTCACAGAGTATCTACAGGCTTGTTTTGACTTTTTAATGGTAACCAAAAGGACAAAAAAGGTTATTCCATTCGTGTGCATCCAATTTTGTGTAAGTCATTACTCAAAGATTATTTGCAAAGACATTGATCAAGTTGTCAATATAAAAAACATTGCTTTACGCAAATTTCTGAGAGAAGCAATGGGAGTAGCATTTAATTTGTGCAACATAACTGATTGTAAGAAGTGGTTTACAAATCTTTGCATTATATTATGTAATGCTAACCATAATCTTGACGTAAACAATGCCATTTCAGATTTTTTGAAATTATGTAATGAGTATAATAACGAACTGAATAATGATTTGTCTGATATTAGTTGTCGACCCAAACTAAATGAAAGTTCAGAAACTCTTACATCTATTTCAAAATCAAGTCCATTTCGAATTTTATTTGACGCAATTCTCATAGATATTAAAATTAGTATACAGACAAACAGCATTATTACTCAAGAAACCAATATATTTTATTGTCCACAGTTTGCTGATTTGATTTTACAAAAATATGTAGCTATATTACCTATGTGGACAAATATCATTGGGATTACCATAGATAACACTAATACTAGAGTTAGTAATGGACCAATAGAGTCATATTTCAAAAACATCAAGCACAATGTTTTTTACTCGAAACAACAAAAGTTGGGTCGATTTGTTCGTCAATTAGAAAAAATATCTAATTCTTAATTAAAATTAATAGAAAACAGTTATAATACAGAACTCGTTTCTCCTATATTACCTGGAACAGTTATTAAAGGCACGCCTAAAAAATTAAAATCCAATATCAAATCCACATCTATTTTAGGAGCAAATGCTAACAAAACTCTTTTAAAATATACCGAAACTTGGGAGAAAAAAAATAAAATGAAACTACGGCAGGGTCTGTTTTCAAAGAATTTTACTGATCTGCGTAAAATGCATTCTGAATTCAAAGATAATACAGGTGTTAGCAATGATAGTACCGTTCAGTTATCTAGCAGTAGTATACTCAATATATCGCTTGAGCATTCTTATTCAAAGACTAATGATTCTGTCCACATTTCTCCAACCATGGAGAGTAAATTCCAAAAAATTATTACGGAATACAATATAAATAACATAATCCGTCTAACAAGCAATATACCTTGTCATCTTTTAATTCTGAAGAACTTATATGTGAAAGTTCACAAAAATGAAAACCCACCATTCATTTATCATTTTGATCACTTTGACATTCATACGTTATGTAATAATAATTGGTTAGTGAACACAATGATCGAATGTGCAATAAGTATATATATGTATGAAAATTCTGAGCAAAACTGTATACTTTTACCTTTGCAAAATATAGGTGCTGAAAATTTTGATAACAGTCATCTTTTCTCAGAATTTCTATCTAAAAATCCAAAGTATGTAATTGCACCTCATATTTATAATCGGCATTTTATGATACTGCTAGTAGATTTCACAAAAAGCGAAATATTATTTTTAGATCCATATGGACCTACAAAAGAAAGTCAACGATTTTCTGTTTATTATTTTCATCTATTTAGCAATATTTTTCCATTAAATAATTGGCAAATAGGCAATCGCATTCACTGCAAACAAAGTAAAACCGATTCTAATAATTGCGGTATATATATAATACAATTTGCTGAATGTTTCTTAACAAATGCAGATATGAGTGTTTTGGAAGTGCCATCTTTATATAGGAAGAAGTTACTTCAAAAACTTCCAATTTATGGTGATAGCCTATTTTATCTGTGTCTACATTGTGCTAAAAATGACTCTCTTAATAAGTGTTGTACAATATGCGATCGTTGCATTTGTAAAAATTGCCTTTTACAATACTATCAATTTAGACTTGTTGATGATCAAAACAAAACTTTGACATGTGTTGTTTGTAAATCACAAGATATAATTTTGAACTAAATTGAAGTGAGCGATTCAAGTTAAAGTTTAAATAATAACTATAACTATTAAAAATTTAGTTAGTAACCTCTTCTAATATTTAAGTATATCATATTTTTTAGATTTAAGTATGTTATGAGGTTCAAGATGAAGCTTTAAAATTCACTCTTACTATGAAAAGTATAGTTTGAAACCGCGTCTTAGATTTAAGTGTATTACAATTTTTACATTTAAGTATACTACGCGGTTCAAGTGAAAGCTTTAAAATTTATTCTAACTAAAATTATAGTTAGAAATCGCTCTTTAGATTTAAATGTATTACACATTTTAGATTTAAGTCTATCATATATTTTAGACTTAAGTGTAATATGAAACATCCTGCATGTATTATATAATGGTGATTATGCCTACAGGGGATCTAGCCATTTAAAATAATTTTAACGCTCCAAGTGCAATACCTCTGTGGTGGTGTGGAAATGTGCACAAAGTATTTAGTTATTATATCTATCTTATAATATCTATTTTTAATCGCATGTTTATATTTCTTCTATTATAATTGCATGTTTTATTTTCAGGATCCATGACTAATAATGGTTTTTTTTTTAAATATGTTTTCTTTATTTTACAGTGCATAAATAAATTTACGATCGGAGCAGAAATTCACATGTATAATTGCATATACATATGAACTATTTATTTAAAACTAATTATTTAATAGAAAAGACTAATTTATTAGTTGCTATTTATTACACCTTTTATAAATATAACCTAATAATATTATTTTTCTTTACAGAATCCATATCTAGAGAAAATTAACAACAGCGGTTGTTTGATGAATACCATTTAAATTAAAATATATTTGATTTATATGTTTCCACACGCTCGTGTAAAAAAAATAAAAATGTATCAGTTAATTTCTTATTTTAATTTTTTTGTGATTCTTCTTTTTTGTAATTTTTCTTATTTTTTAAATTTGTTTTCAATAATTAATTTCTATATAAATTTTGAAATGTTAGCAATATTTATGTAGACAGTAACTATATTCAATCGCTTAAAAAAAATAAGCAACTAACACTTTTTTTCTATTCATGTAACATAAGTAATACTTTTAAAATGTTTTATTTTAATTTAAATTATTTATTCTGAGTTGATATACATACATATGTTTTTTGTTTAAAATTTATTTAAAAAAATTTATCTTTTCTTTTTTTTAATGCCAGAGTAAGAAAAAATTCAACAGTAAGAAATGTAAGTATCATCTGTATAGAAAAATTTTTTTAAATAAATTTACTAATCATAACACTTCTTTTATTTTAGATATGCAACAAAGAAAAAAATGTGATGACATGATGACATCATAAATATACTCCTGCTCATATTATTTCTTTTTATAATAAAAACAAAAGAAAATCTTGTTTGCATGTTTAAATTAATGAATTGAATTTGTTTTTACCGGGCTTTAATTTTATTCAATATAATTAAAATAGCTATTTAAATTCATAAATTTTATCTATGATTATTTTTTGCATTTAATACACAACTTAATTGAAATATAATATAACAATCTTTTCATTTAATAATAAATATTGGGAAAAAAACATTTAAAATATTTTATATTGGCAAGTAATTATATTTCAAAAATACTATTAACCTCTACTGATGAAGCTGCTTATCACAGTATATTTTAAGATCACTTTACTGCTTAAAGAGAATGTTGCAATACAATATGAAGAATTTCAAAACGTGAATGTATCAAAATGTTCTAAATAAGGTTTTTACTATTTCACGAAAAATGTGTGTGGTCTATCGTTTCCATGGCGCAAATCGAATAAACACTTCTTCAAATGCCCATTATAATATCTGTGAGTCAAAGAAAGTAAAGGGAAATATTACTTTATCACTACTCAGAATTCGACCGAACGCGTGTTTCCGAAGGCGGAATATCAATACGCGTGTGTAGACATGCCGTCCTTTAATATCTGCCTAATATCATTAGCATAGTATTATTCAAAGAAAAAAATAAAAGCAATAGTTATTTTTGATGTTTTGCATTAATGTACATATACTTCATTTTGATGTATATTTTAAATATTCCAAAACTATTAATATTATAATATGTTATATTGTATTAAACGAATTTTATTATATGTACATATTTCATTATTTCAAATTTTTTTGTTGTCAATTAGAATCGTTCGCAAAAATGAATTAAAATTTGTTATATCATTGAAAGGATGCATGAATGGGGTCCACGAATTTCATTCCATTGATTTTAATCAATCACCAATTTTTTTCTTGTTCTTTATAATAATTACAATAATATTGGGCTGCAGTGCTTGGACGAAGGCATCATATACATAGGTACATATGTATGTATGTAAAAAGAAGATTAGACTACAGTGCAAGCACGATGATGTCATTAAAGTAAAAAGATAATGTTAACGCAGTAAAGCGTTATTGACTTCATAAATGAATAAGAATACACGTGATTTAATAGTTATTTAATTAGTTACTATTACTATATTGAAAAATAAAGATTTTCTAAATCTTTAAATGAATGTATTCTGATTGATTTTTATGTTCTATAAAGCGTTGAATACATAAATAAATTTATTTACAGTGCTCACTCGACGAAATAGCATTTGTCATTAAGAAGTTAGGAATGTAACTAGAATTTTTATACCATATTAAATTGCTAACAAGAACAACTGAAACCAATTAATCGTTGTTATAAATTAAATTTCATGTACATATGAATGTAAAAAAATTACAAAAACATAACGAGATTCTTAATTCTAAATTGTCGATGGCAAAATGAAAAATTTTTACTTAAATACAATACAAAAATACAAACCAATACAATACTGCATTTTATTGTCATTACAAAAAAAAATCTTAATAATGAATAAAATATTTGTATTGCTTTATAATTATTATAAATATATATATTAATAATTTATAATACTGAGACTACTATTTCAATAATACTGTTATCAATTATCTGATTATATTAAAACTCTATTAAAATGTACATTATCTTTTATAATCATAAAATAGATCTATTACATATTTGTAATCATATCCACTTTTATTACTTTTCTACATAATATATTATTATAATTTCACATGTTGTCTCCGTTTAATATTTTTTAGTTTGCATTAGTGTGCTACCACTGTACTATGAATTTTATTTGCGACACGTCGCAATGGCGACATGAACTCTAAAAGCAATCTGATTTCCTATTGGTGCTCAGATAATTTTTTGTGCTCATGCTCAGTATGTTAAATTTATTACACAGTGAAAAATAATGTGTTACTCAAAATTTCAAAGCAATTTTAATTGCATATAACAGTTAAATAAAATACTATAAAAAATATATAATATAAAACTTGGTTTAATATTGTTTCTAATAATAACACAATGAACAAATATATATGCAATATAAGAAATTTCTACAATCATTGTTTACATAAAAAGTAATATATATAATAAAAGTTTAATAGCATGAATAAATTTGCTGTGTACAAATACAAATCTTTTACCTAATATGTGTGTATGTAAAGTTCGGCGCCATAGCCGTAATAAGGAAACTTTAACTGCAGAGCTCTCTATTAATACAAACAAATCAAAGAGAAACTATTAAAACAAGGCAAATGCAGGAACTTAAATACATAGTTCAGTCATTCTTGAACAATCAACATGGTAAGTCCATATCTTTGGTTTTGTATTAATGTATTTTTAAAATAATATTTATATATAAATATAAATTAATTTTTTGTTTCTTTTCAGAATTCTCAAAACACTAATAAATACTGCCCGACTTGCGCAAGTAAAATTTATATATTTAATGAATGTAATAAAAATAGTAGTTTGATTTTTATTTTTAAAATTTATTTTATATAATTGTTTATATAGAGACTAACTATATTAAATTAATTTTAAAAATAAAAAACAACACTAACACTTTTTTGTTCTGTTAATGTAACAATTTTAAAAAATTATTATACGCATTAACATTATTTATTCTTATTATATACATATATATTTTATTTTTTTGAAATTTATTTGAAAAAAATTATTTTTGTTTTTTTAGGGCCAGCAGAAGAAAAAATTTAACAAAAAAAAAATTACCAAAAAATGTAAGTATAATTTAAAAAGAAATATTTAAAAAAAAAATGAGAATAAATAGAAATAAATTTATTAATTATAACATATCTTTTCATTTCAGATAATCACCAAAACAAAAAAGTGACTGGGCCAAAGCCAACCAGTCAAACCCAGTCGGCACCGCCGGTACCGGTGCAACAATATCAGCTGTGGCTGCAGCCACAACAATACCAGCTGTGGCCGCAGCCACAACCATACCAACTGCAGCCGCAGCCACAACTATACCAGCTGCATCAATTCCAGCCGTGGCCGCAGCAGCAAGTATACCAGCCGGAGCAACATTCATACCAGCCGGAGCAGCATCCATACCAGCCGGAGCAGCAACCATACGACCTGTCGCAGCCGAGACAGCATCTGCTGCAGCCGCAACGGATACAACAACTCTCGCAGCCGCAACGGAGACAACAACTCCCGCAGCCGCAACAACCTCAGCGCAATAGTGGAGGTGATCAATTGGCAAATGACCTGGAAAAAATAATAATTTGAAAATTATTTTAAATATAAAATATTAAATAATATTGTATATAAATATAAATTACATATAAATATAAATTATATCCTTTTCTTTAAAAAAATAAATTTAATAGTTTTTAATTAATTTAATAAATAATAAATAAATATATTTGATGAAAAATAAATTTTGTTTTTAAATTTTTAAAAATTTTAAAACCTAATTTTCATGCAAAAACAAAATTACTTATAAAATTAAATGACTCGATAGACTTAGGTCTATTGAGTCATTATGTTCTTCAGCTAACAATTATTTGTATAAGATCCTTTACTAATTATTTAATTAACAAACTTCTTAACAAGCACATCGATATGCATACACTTGCTTATTTATTTGTAATAAATATTGGGGATATCATTGATAGGACTACAGAATTTTTAGATTTCTGTACATAATTTAGTCTAGTGGCTTAAAATATGTCAAAAAACCTATCGGTAGTACAGACCCAAGTTCTTATATTTTTAAATTAATTTTATTTAATTAGTTAATCAAACAAGGTTATAATATTATATATAAATCGTCTAAAATAAAATTCTATAATTTTATTTTAATAATATCTTAGATGCAGTAAATTTAATGAAAATTCGTGACATATAAATATCCCAAATTTATCAACGAAATTTACTAATGGTTGTGCATAAATAAGTAAGCGCACATTTAAATTAATTATAATTAATATGTGAATATTCTATTTTTTTTTAAATAATTGTAATAATTAGTGTATTATATTCAAAGTTTATCCTGTACTAAAATTTTTCTGACTTCTGGTATATGATTTTTTAAGATAAAAGGTTTTTCTTTTCAAAGAAAATTAGTTTCTGAACTTTGGCACTCAATAACTTTTGAGTTAATCGACCAATCTATAAATATTATTATATCAAATGAAAGCTTGAAGTGTCCTCTTTCGATTAAGCTAATTTGCAGAAAAATGGTATCTCTGCTTTTAAAGATATAAATTATTTTGTAACAAAGAAAATTAGTTTCTGAACTTTGACACTCAATAACTTTTAAGTTAATCGACCAATCTATGAATATGAATACATCAAATGAAAGCTAGAAGTGTCCTCTTTCGATTAAGCTAATTTGCAGAAAAATGGTATCTCTGCTTTTAAAGATATAATTAATTTTGTAATGCAACCTCGTTTTTACAAATTTTTGCTTTCCATTTTTAAAGAAAATTTGCTCTATACTATATAAAAACTAAGTTTATTTAGAAAACTAAACATATTTTTTACTGTTATATGTCTTTTATTTCATAGTTTTTAATTAAATAATAATGTTTTAATTAATTAAAACTTGAAATAACATCGTAATAAGAAATCGACGCTAACTATATTTTGACATTAAATTTCCCAAATTTATCATCAATGCAAATTAAACTGTTTTGCATTCACAAGTTAGCGCATAATTTAATTAATTTTATTTAATTTGTTAATCGAACAATATATATAATATTAGACATTTATTGGCTTAGAAAAATTCTAGTTTTTTGTTCAAATAATATCTTAGATGCAATAATCTTAATAAAAATTCGACGCTAACTATATTTTGATATTTAATATCCCACATATATCAACGCAATTTCAACTGTTGTGCATGCCCAAGTTAGTTCACATTTAATTTAATTATATATAATTTGTTAATCGAATAAGATATATAATATTGTATATCAATCGTTTTAGAAAAAATTCTAGTTTCTTATTTTGATAATATCTTTGATGCAGCAAGTTTAATAAAAATTCGACGTTAGCTTTTCTTTTGCAGTACTATGGACTTACCAATAACTCTGCAACTGTACATTATGTTTTTCAGTGCCATTTTAATTTTTCAGCGAATTTAATTTAAGATGGTATGCCATCTATTAACCAACTTTGTACAGATTTTTTGAATAATTAATAAAATTAAATTAATTTCGATTTTTTTCAAATAATTGTGCTTATTAGAGTATTGTATTGAAAGTTATTTATATATAAACTGTTTTCTGACTTCTGGGATATGCTTTTTATAAGAAAAATGTCGTTTTTAAAGGAAAATTAATTTCTGAACTTTGACACTCAATAACTTTTAAGTTAATCGACCAATCTATAAATATGAAGACATTAAATGAAAGTTTGAAGTGTTCTCTTTCGATTAAGTTAATTTGCAGAAAAATGGTACCTCTGCTTTTAAAGATATAATTAATTTTGTAAAGTAACCTATTTTTACAAAATTTTATTTTCCTTATTTTGAAGAAAATTTTTTCTATATTATTTAAAAAGCGATTATATTTAGAAAAACAAACATATTTTTTATTGTTATAAGCTTTTTAGTTCATAATTTTTGGTCTAGTAACAAAGTTTTAATTAAATAATATTTGAAAATTACATCTCTATCTTCATCGCAGTACTGCTCCTAAGTTAATCGAACAACCTATACAAAATCTTTCGAATGAGCCATAAAAGAAAAAAATGGTACCTCTAGTTTAAAAGTTATTAATAAATTAGTGACCCCGTCTTTTGGGGCTGATTTTTATTTTTCATTTTTCATACAAATTACATCATTTACACATAAAAGTTGAATGTAGATAGTAAATTAATTCAATTTTCTACTTAATAATGCCTTTTGCTGCATTAAATTTAATAAAATAATAAATTTTTCCTTAATTAAACTATACTGCATTTTTCACGCGGCGAAAAATGTTCCAATTCCATTTTGGACTTATCGTCGACGCTATCTTCACGCACATTACAATAACATACTTTTGTATTTACAGATGCTTTAAGGACAGATGGTAAGCCGAAACAAGTGATCGGGTCGAGTCTGGAAATCTCTTCAAGTCTCTAGTAACAATTCCACAGAAAAATATTCTTTTATATTTTATATATATATAAATATGTAAATATTAGAGGAGTTTTTCGAATAGCAAAGAAAGAAATAAAGTACAAACACAAAAATTTATTTTTTAATTTTATTGAAGTTCGGCTGACCATACAACGCTGTTTCGAGTATTGCCAAGTACTCTTCATCAGTGGTCGTCTTTGGGAATAATCGAATTTTATTTAATTAGTTTATAGTCCGTATATAATTTGTTTGGACTGCAAGTTCCAGGCTTAGAACTCGTGCCTGTCAAATTAGAAGCGATGACTAATCGTGTTTATCCACAAGAAGCCAAGGCTGCACAAACTTTCAATGCTCAAGTTCCAGGTTTTATTGTCACTTATTTTTATTTAATTAGTGACAACAACCAACGCACTTGCCGTGCTTTTTAAATTAGAACGAGCTTATAAACTACAGCTTTATTTTTGGAAACACAAGTTCAACGAATTGAAAGTTTAACTTTTGGGTTTTGCCTATTTCTTTATTTCTTTTCAAAGCTACTCTTTTTGTAGAGACATTTTGTAATGCATATTGTTTTACTTACTACATGTAAAGCGACCATTCTGGTGCTTTTTACAAAGAAGCTATGCTATGTTATTCTACAAATCCGCTTTCGCGGTTAGGAAAAGTTGAACAATATTATATACGGACTATAAACTAATTAAATAAAATTCGATTATTCCCAAAGACCACTGATGAAGAGTACTTGGCAATACTCGAAACAGCGTTGTATGGTCAGCCGAACTTCAATAAAATTAAAAAATAAATTTTTGTGTTTTTTACTTTATTTCTTTCTTTGCTATTCGAAAAACTCCTCTAAAATTTAATAAAGCTTCTTTGTCCCTATACAAAGTAAGTCTAGCTTAACAGCAATACTAATACTTTATTCAAATATGTAAATATGTTATATTGTTTTATGTAAATATTAAAATTTTAATTTTATAAAACATAAATATAAAATTAATTACAATTCATCCAAAAAATTTTTTAATATTTTATTTAAAAATCAATAGCATAGGTAAAATTGAAAAGGTAAGCTAACATGTCAGCGCTGATTGTTGCATTACAAATTTGAAAAGGTGAGCTAACATGTCAGCGCTGATATGTTGCATTACAAATTTGAAAAAGTAATCGAACGATTCAGCGCTTGCCCGCAATGACATGCACGTGTTAAAGTAATTAGGAGTTTCTCTTGAATAATCAGCGCAAGGCATTACCATTCAGCGCTGAAGAAATCGAATACCTCAGCCCTGAAAGTCCCGCTGGGTATAGATAGCAGATTAACTTGGAAAGGCCATATCAAAGCTAAAAGTAATGAAACTAAGCGTCGCTTTAGACAATTGTACTGGTTACTCTGCTCAAAATCAAAACTAACACAGGAAAATAAACTCCTAGTATATAAAACGGTAATCGCACCAATATGAAGATATGGATCCGAAATATGGAGCACAACATGCAAATCTAATATACAAATACTGCAAAGACTGCAATCAAAAATACTTAGGACTATCATCAACGCAGACTGGTACATATAAAACTATGATATTCATCGTGACCTAAAGATATCCTTCGTCTCAGACGTTATCCGTAAAAAAGTAAAAACCCCACGGATAGATTACTCTCCCATCCTAACCCAGCAATGAGACAGCTACAAAATGACGAAGCCACATATAATAAACGATTGAAACGCTTATATCCATCAGAACTACCAATATAATAATTCATAACCATTTAATATGTTAATAGTACAATCCTTAATCCTTAAATTTTATACTATTTAATTAAACCAAGTTTTTATTATTCATTGTTATTAGTTCATACATGTTGTTCTTAACATTGATTTGAATCATTATTTTAATTTCCACTATGTAAAAATATATACTAGATGCCAAATTTTGGAAGTTGTATAAATAAATGGAAGATTTAAAAAAAAAAAGCTTTTATTTAACAGGTATTTTATTTTTAATTTTAACGTTCATAATAAACTCGATAATACAACGTTTTAGAACGCCAAATACTATAACTATTATCAAATTTTATTAAATATACACCTTCACCTGGATATACATGTGAACCTACATAAACTTCATTAAAACTTTCTCGTCTATATATAGGAATTATTATAGATATTGGTGGTTTCACTCCAGATATATCTGTTGTGACGTTGCGCTCATTAGCCAAAGAGCCGCATTCTAAGTCATCAGTCGTAGAAAGATAATCTTCATCAATGAAGTCATCGTCATCATCACTATCACTTACGTGAACCGTTACTTCAGCAGTTATAGGCTTACTCCATTCAAAATAAATACCAAAACCGATATCATAATTGTCTGTTGCAAATTCCCAAAAAATACATTTTCCATGTGCGTTTGTGGGTACTCGAACCTTTAAAAAACAAAAATTTAACGGGAATGATTAAAATTTTCAATAAACTTACTGTTACAGTATCACCGTGACCTATATTTATTACCCCGTCTCCGGCTCCAGAAGCGACTTCCATTTTAAAGTCATTTATATCTGGTCTTGTCCATATTTTTGCGGGATGTATCAACACATAATCATCTTTCCCATCGAGTTGTGGATTATTTTCATCACCTGGTTGCAACGATTTATTATCGATTTTATCTACACAATTTTGGGCTCCAACATTTTTATTTTGTATTCCTTCATTTGTCTGGGTATTCGTATTGGTTTCTTTTCTATTTAATTGGTTTTGTACATATAACTGTTGCATATATTGATGATAGTGTTCTTGTTGTAATTGGCGTATAAGTACTCCTTGTTTTTCTGGGTTTCCGGAAAATTGTTTTTCAGCATACAGCTATAAAATATGAACAATTCAACTATTATATCCAATTTTTTTAAAAAAATTACAATTATTCTTTATCAAAATACATATATATATATAAAAAATAACAATGAATCACACATAGCAAAATTATCGAGGTAATACTGCGTTCAGAGAAAATTAAAAATTACTTTAAATTGTTGATACGTTTGTTTGTTTAATTCATCTTGCAACTCCCTACGTTGTATTTCTTCTGTATAACTTTCTGCAAGTAATTTTTGTTGTTCAAGTTCCATTTTTGTACGTTGAAGATTATCGAGCTCCATTTGACGTAAATCATTTTTTAAAGTTTCTTCCCGATTTTGCTTTACAGCTTCAACGTATGGACGAAAAGCATTGCACATTGAATCCAAAAGATCTATAAAGCCTTCCATTGCCTGTTCACGTGTTATACTTCCTAATAATTGCCAATGCTGTCTACGATCACGGCCAATCACGTCTAAAACTCCAAGGTCAGGAGAACGACTTGATTCAAAAGGACCAAGTGAAGCCTGTTGCTTGAAGGCTATGAGCTTTAGGTTATCGTCATAAGATAAATGTATTGCTTTACCAGAATTTTCTAAAAAAAGTTATTTATATATATACAAATATCAATTTTTACTTTGCAACCTTACGTTTGTAAAATGTAAGGGCAAGCCGATAAAGATCTAACAGAGCAACGCCCCATTTTTCAATCAAATCTCCCATTTCGTATTACTATAATTAGTTTGTCGTCACGGAATTGATTTTAATGGTACTGTATGACAAATTTTAAAGTACCTTACGGACAACAAATATTTATCCCAGAACAGTTGTCGACTCACAACTTGTGGTCAAATAATTTATCTGTATCTAATTTTAAGGCACAAATAATCTCGTCCAAGCCTAATTTTTGTTTTCACTTTTGCTAATCGCAGAACGCAAGAATTCCATGCAATTTTATTTTACGTAGTCTCATACCTATTTATGTGCGTGAAGATAGCATCGACGATAGGTCCAAAATGGAATTGGAATATTTTTCGCCGTATGAAAAATGCAGTTTACTTTAATTAAGGAAAAATTTATTATTTTATTAAATTTAATGCGGCAAAAAGTATTTTTAAGAGGAAAATTTAGGTAATTTTTATTTTTATCTAAATAGTGTAATTTGCATAAGAAATGAAAAACAAAGATTAGCCCAAAATGCAGTCTCGTGTTTATTAATAAGTTTTATTCTAGAGACACCATTTCACTTTAAGGTGCGTCAACTTATTAACGCGGATTAAGAGGAAAGAAATGGAGAAATATTTTTAACGCAGGATTTTAAAGTAATTATTTAATTGGCTGTAACTTAATTAATTATACAATTAGTATGAAATTACAGACATTATTAAATTGAGAATTGATTGTAGTTTATAATGATACAAAAAAATGCATTTATCGGTTATAGTTTTTAAATGAAAAGTAGAAATATTTATAGCAACGTATGTTAAGTAGTACGTTTCGTATTCGTTTATCTCTAAAATTAAAAATGTACAAATATTTAGATATATTTCAAAATATAGCTTGTTATTCTCCTTAACATGTATAAATTCAAGTAATTTCTATGATGTAAGTTTTTACAATTTTATAGCATTGACAGACGAGCACACTAAATTATCATTAAGCAGCCTTAAATGATCATTTTAAAAATACCCTGACAGCCGGTATAAATTATCATTAAGAAGTTGTTGTATGTTTTTTGTTATTGAAAAAGCAAGAGAATTTTATATTCAAAATGGATAAGCAAAAAAAATTAAAGAAACTTGCTTTAATTAAATATAAAATATATCAAAAAATATAAAATATATAAAAATATAACGAGAACTTACATTTACCAATGTTTACAAATATATTTTGTTTACATTTTGACAACAAATAGCTTGAAATTTGTTCCATTTTTTATTTCGTTTCACTTGCATATGCAGCATTACCATTTCTAAAAACCTAAATGACGAATAAATTGGGTTATAGCATTTAAAGACGGGAGCTAAATTTGCTCATTTCAGTTTTAAATGATCATTTATGGTCTTTAAATGACCGAATTTGACCTATTTACACTATCATGAACATGAACAAGAACTTGAAAACCGGTTAGGGCCATGTTATGCAGAGTGTCTCGGGCACGGCATGAGTACAATTGTTGTTGTTTTCAATGCAAATTTTAAATTTGAGAATGAGAGAAAAAAGAATATGGCCGTTCAAACTCCGGCATGAGAGCCGGCGTATTTGTGCCCGGCACTAAGGCAAAACAGTGTTGTTTAGTAATAAATTTTAAAATTTGCGCCTTTTAGGAGCAAACTACTACAATTCTAATACGTTTTGGAGAAAAAATGGCAGTAAGCAACACAGCATTTTTTTTATAAATCGCTAATAATATAATTATTACACTTTTCGATTTTAAAGAAACGCGTAAGTACTGTTAACAATTATTATAAGATAATATAATAATAAATTAGCCTCTCTCTATGTGTTTTTTCATGCGAGTTATTTTTGGTGACAAATTGAAATTGAGCATATCTAAATTTCCTTTTAAATTTAGGTACAACCAAGAAGTAGTAAAAATACAAAATTGGCAATACTGATGTGACACTCTGCATAACATGCATTTTCGGCATAGCCCGAAAGAGCGTAATTTGCCGTGCCCGAGACACTCTGCATAACATGGCCCTTACCAAAAGATGAGAGAGGGAACAGAGTGTGATGTGAGTTCATGAAATTTAAGCAATGAAATTGGTTGTGTTTCTTCAGCTTGACACGCATACATATGCAATGTTATGTTTATGTTTACCTTTTAATGCTAAATACTCTCAATTTCTGTGCTCTGCACTGCCTCACACAAGCATTTTATAAGTTTACACAAAATAAAACAAATTTCACGCTCATGAGAGTTCATGATAGTATAAACTGAACTGACAGTTCATGTTATCGTCAAGTTCATCTCACGTTTATGATAGTATAAATAGGCCCAATGAAAAGGAATTCAATTATTTTTTTGGAAACATCCGTTATAATGATATTTATAATAATAATATTTATAATATTAAATGAAAATAATAAAACATTTTGGAAAATGCTAGTATTTACAAAATTTATTGCAAATGCTCATTATATAATACAAAGAAAAAGTATTCATTTTTGGGTTAAAAGTTTTGTAATACTGAAAATTAATTTTTAATGCAAATAAAACAAAACGTTTTAATAACATTTTTATTTAATATTATTATTTAATATTATAAACATTTATTTAATAAAATTACGTTATAGTTGCTGTTTTCAAAAAACTAAGTGAATTTTTTCATTGGCTAGGCAATATTGTTTTTGAAATTTTTGACACGTGCATAATTTTAAAAATGCATTGAAATACATATTAGCTGACAAAATGCAGCTCGCACACTTTTTTGAACTTTGTTGCTAAATATGTGCAGTAAAAAAAATTCCAAAGAATATCCCATTTAATTAAGCATGAAATTAGAACATCTGGCACATGATTTAAATTGATACCAAGGTTTCCTGGACGGACATCTCAAATCCATAAGTAAAATTCTTTAAACACATACTTAACCTGTTTTATACGTCATTCTTTACTTATTAATTTTACATTTTTATTTAACTATACTTAACAATAAAGTAATAGTAAAAGAAATTTTTGTAAATACAAACAGTTTGCAGACCTATTAGTAGATCGTTCATTATTTGCTTTTGTAATTTCGGCTTATACTGGCAACAGTGTATAGAATCTTTGATAGTGCTTTCCCCAATGAAGGGCAGATGATAATCCAGAATCGTTGCTAAAACAACGCGACCAAAGCAAATGGGGCGATATGAAATTATTTTGATGTATGTGGCTGATCATAAGCTTTACGAATACATTTAATTTTGACAGAATTAATAGCCGCTTAGTTGATGATAGGTTCATATTCTCAATAAACAAAATATGATCACGTGCAAACCATTAGCTGCTGCTATGATGTGTGATGCTACACCACGCCCTTCTCGAGGTGAACGTATTTTGATGTTGATCATTTATTGACATAAGAGAACACCATGAATATTGAGAGGAAAACTCGATAAAACCCGTAATCTCCGGTGTTATTCGACCTGTGTCGATAAGATGAATGACTCTTCGTTAGTATGTCTTTGAACGGATATCTCCCGATAACTGGCGGTTGTAAGATAGCCGTGTCCGAGTACAGCGGATTTCTGCCCGGATCGACATTCTTTTCTCCACAACTTGTAGTTTTGAATTATGAACCAAGAAAAATTTAAATAAAAGCATAAAAGCAAACTCAACAAAATTGAGCTCTTCGAGAACCACAAATCCTAACAAAGTACGTATCGCAACTTCTGATGGTAATAATAGGGCACCATCTAATAATGCAACAATCTCCATGCGTTTTGTCCCCACCGTTGGGGCGGAGTCTCCTACGAGCAGAATCTATAAAGAACGGTAAGCGGCCACTAGATTGCTCAAATGATATGAAAATATTTCGGTTACATCCGATTTTTTAAAGGCTAGAGTAGTCTGGGCAAAATAGCTCGTCAATATTCCCAAGGAGGAAGAGAAGGCGTATTGAAGCGTCAGAACTAATTAGATGAGTCAGCTTCAAAGCCTGATGCGAAAATGGCAAAATTTCGTGGCAATGCCACCACTACTTAGTTGTAGTGGAGGCTAAAGGTCTCCATTACGATGGCGGTCGTTGATAAAAATTATCCTGATGGCACTAATATCCCTGAAAAGTGGAATCAAATCGAGCTCAAGATTGTATTTTTCACAGCTGTTAGTGAATACCATAAACTGTTTGTATTTACCATAAACTAAATAAACTAAAACTAAAAGATGTCACATATTATATTAATGGAAACGAGGAAAAGAAAAAGGTTTAATTAATATAAAATTTATGCTATGATTAATGTGTAAAAAATATGCTTTTAGGTGCTTTTTGGTTGCAACAAGAAAATATCTTAGAGATTTTCAAAATCCATTTGAAATTTCCGGAACCCATTTCTTCAGTTTATATAGGTTTCCAAAGGAGTTACTCATTGAGTTTCTACATTTTATTTAAGGAAAATTTGATATACCTGAGCGCATATCATCAGTGCCAGTACGATTTTTAACCGCTTTGCGAATCTTTGCTTCAGGATCTTATCAGCATGGTCTCCGGCAAGACTTTTTGTGTACATTATCGCAGACATCAGTTTCAAGATATATTACCGAAACAGTAGATATTTTAAATGAAATATCAAAACACCACGTATACTTTCCTGACTTACAGAAGCAAATTAAAATAAACAAGATTTTTATGCGAAGTTTGAATTTTCTGACATTGTAGGTTGTATTGATGGGATACACATCAAAATATCAAAACCGTGAAGAGAGATCGAAAGTGTGTATTATTGCAGAAAAGGTGGCCACTCTCTCTCTCTCTCTTTTCCTTATCTCCCAGTGGAGCATAGGGCCTCTACCATCTTTTTATATCATATTCGGTTATTTGATTCACGGCATATGTCACTCCAGGAATAGTTCGCTTCTCTTCTCTTCTCTGTTTCCATTGGGTCTGCGTAGATTGTGGCCTTTCTAGCGCCATTTACGGCTTATCTCCATAGTAGCAGATGATTGATTTGTAATGGCCCATAGGTTGGTGTTTGTGATGCGGTTGGGCCACCATATTTTTAATATTTGTCGTAAACATATGTTCACGAAAGTTTGTATTATTGTATCAATCTTTCTTGTTCTTTTCCAGGTCTCACAGGCATAGAATAGCACAGACTTTATATTGGAGTTGTAAATACGAATTTTCGTGCAAGTGGAGATTTGGTTAGAGCGCCACACAACACGCAACATGCCAAATGCAGATTTTGCTTTCATTAAACGAGAGTCAATGTCTTCGTCCGCACCACTCTTAGTTGCGATTATGCTACCTAGATAATTAAATGTATCTACGCATTCCACAGCTTCTTTTATTTTAACAACTGGCGAAGAATATGAGCTGTTGCCCATTACTTTTGTCTTGTTGCAATTAATCTCTAGACCGGCAACTGCTGCATTTATCCTAAGTGCTTCAATATTTTCTTGTAAGTCTCTGATGTTATGGCTGAGTAGACAAACATTGTCTGCATATTCCACGTCTTTCAATTTCATGAATGGGTTCCACTGGATACCTTTGTTGCCTTTTAAGGACGCTCGTATTACTTCATCCACCACTAGGATAAATAGAAGTGGTGATAATATGCACCCTTGTCTTACTCCTGTGCAATACTCGACATTTGAATCCAACGTACATTGCTTTAATAACATTTATTATTTTGGTTTAAAATTGTCGTTTCTCTAAAATATTCCATAGAAATCCTCTGCTGACACTATCAAACGCCTTTTTAAAGTCAATAAAGGCTGCGTATATTGATGTCCGGAACTCGTTACATTGCTCAAACCGGTCATTTTTATAATCAACAAAGGCTCCCTGGCCATTTTGGCGAAATCTGGTGGCGTATTAAATTACGGTTTTTTCCCCATAAATACGAGAGTATATAAAAAAGAAGAGGATCATAAAATTTTGCGTAGCAAAAACACGGATATTCGATTAACCCAATTTTTAAAATATTAACATCTAAACAAAATTTGTTGATAAAGTTGCAAAACAAGTGTGCAAATACACGATTGTTTAATAAAAAATTGCAAATTGAATTTGTGATAAATTTTAAATATAAAAGTTATATTAAGAATTAGAACAGATTTAGCCCGGTTTAACGTCGATTCCCAGTCTACCAATGTAGCCCAGTCGGTAACGTTGGACACTTTCCCTAATACTAATCGGGTTTTCTTATTACAGCAATTATAGTAATTCTCAATATTTGTAATAAATTTTGTTAGTAAATAAGTATCAAATAGAAATATTGTAAATATATTGTAAAAAAATAGAAATAGATAATAAATTAATTAAACTAAAAATAGCTTGGTTTTTATACGACTAGAAGATTCGAGGTTGTAAAGAAATTTTCTTGTAACAACCCTGGGATCCGGCGAGCGAAACCTCGGCGGAAACGTTCATTACAGAATTAAACTTGAAAACAAACGGCTGTACTGAAATAAAGAAAAAGAGCTGAAATGTGGTAACAATAATGGAAAGGATGTACTTCGGGTACCTTATGGGAATAACCTGGAGTCAATAAATGTATCATATTACGATATTTTGCAAACAATTAATATAACTCAACAAAACTTAATAAAGATAATGTTGCACAGAAATAAAAGTCTGTTTCATTCCGTGTTCGAATAATAATTAAATCTTCTTTATTAATAATTTTTAACTATACTTAACTTATACAGTCAGAGTCATAAGTCTACAAGCAGGCAGTACAAAAAACTTTGAAAATATTTTCCAAAAAAATCAATTTATTGGAAACATGTTTTATTGTTTTTTTTAAAACATTCAAATCACAATATTTTTGAGAAATTTCGTGCATGTGTTCAAAAAATAGCCGAAATAACGGTACTTTTATTGTGAAAAGTAGCAAAACAAGCGATCAAAAGTCTACAAGCACTTGGTATTTCTGTAGTTCTGTGGCGAGTTAATTGTTAATTTGTAAAAATTTGGATTGCGCCTTATTGTGTTTGTGGTAATTAATTATAAAACGGCAAAAAATTGTATTCTACTTAAAATATTTACTACAAACTGGCAATGGTGTCTCACCGGAAAGAAATAAGCGTGGTTGAAAGAAAAATCATCATAAAATTTTGGAAGAAAGAGAAGTCGAACCGGGAAATTGGACATTTGTTTGGAAGATCGCACTGTTCGGACCAGACCGTGATCAGAAATTGCAAAACTACCGAAACTATAACGTCGAAGCCGCGTTCTGGCCGCCTATCGATACTTACTCACCGTGAAATCCGCTTAATATTAAATTCGGTAAAGAGAAATCTACGTTTGACGACATTGGAAATTGTAAGTAATATACAGAAAAACTTTACAAAAAATATTTCCGTGGTAACCGCATGAAGAATTTTGAAATTGATCGGTTTTCATGATAGAGTATCACGAAAAAAACCTTACATATCTCTAAGTAATCGAAAGAAGCGTATTGCTTTTGCAAATAAATGTGTAGATATTCTGGAGGAGTTTTGAAATAATGTGTTTTACTCCGACGTATTCAAGTTCTGTGTTTCTAACATTCAAGGATGTAAATTAGTACAGCGTAAACGAGGTGAAACATACAATAAACAAAATCTTTTTCCAACTGTAAAACATGGAGGTGGTGCAGTGGTATCTAGTGTCGTATGGGAGCTAATGCTATGGGTAATCTTGAGTTTATGGAAACAACAGTGGATATACATATTTATCTAAACATTTTGAAGAATTATATGCGATCAAGTGCTGAAATTGGGACTAACAGATGGATTTAACTTTCAACAGGACAATGATCGTAAACTTACAGCATAAATTGTGCGTCTTTGGTTGCTATATCACGACCCAAAACTGCTAAATATATCTCTACAGTCACCGGATTTAAATGCAATTGAACATTTATGGAAACTTTTGGAAAGAAAAACTTGTAAACATTCAATTAACTCTAAAGGAATGAGGCGAACTAACACCTTAGGATACTAATAAACTTGTAGTTTCGATGAAAAACCGTCTAGAGCAAGTTCTTAAGTATTACGGTTCCCAACCAGTTACTAAATTACATAAAAAATCAGGAATTTGTACTAAAACGTCGACTTTACTTGGTGCTTGTAGATTTTTGATTGCTTGTTTTGCTACTTTTCACAATAAAAATATCGTTACCTCGGCTGTTTTTGAACACGTGCAACATTGTACATTGAATGTTTTAAAAACAAAAAAAAACATGTTTCTAATAAATTGATTTCTTTGGAAAATATTTTCATAAAAACGTCATGAAACGTTCATGACAAAATCCTCGGAGAAAATTGATGAAATGTTTGAAAATTACTTATTATAGTGAATTCTAGCAACTCGGATCGCAATCAAAGATAGAGCTAGGGGCGGTATGTTATATACAATAAAAAACAACTTAGCAGCTAAAATGCTGCTAAGTTATTTATTTACACAAATATAGAATATGATGGTAATTAAGCTAAAATTTTAAGAGATACTGACGTACATTATTGTAATTGGGATGCGAATTTTAAAAACTTAAGTGATATACTGTTCAAATTAGGGAGCGAAAATGAATTAGGCGTAGAAGGCTGTAATGCCAGAATTGGAAAGGAACAATACTTGGAATTTAACCCAACTTTGCAAGCCAATGGATTAAACGCACAACGTAGAGCAATGGATGACAACGTAGATAGAAGTGGCCGACAACTGCTAGAGATCTGCAATACGGTAGGTCTTACTATGCCGAATGGAAAAAGCGAGGGCAACAAAAAGGCAAGCATACATACCACAGGGCAACTATCGCCACCACGATTGACTTTGGTTTAAGAGAAGGGATCTGGTTGAAAAGAATCAAAAACTTCAAAGTGCAGGACTTTATTTACTTAATATTTATTTATTTGTTGCTTAATCAACGAATTAATGGAGTAAATTGAGAGACCATATGCTCAACAAACGGAATTGAGTTTTTGATGGCTTGCATAAATAATGCAGAAAAGCCTGGCATAAAGCGAAAATAATGGCTTGATCGTTAAGAGAAACATCCCCTCGGCTGGTGTTCAAGTTTGAACGTGTATTATATATCCGCGCCCGTTACTTAAATATCATATTCAGTTATTTGAATATTAAATGTTTTATTATTTTTCCAGAAATTAAATTATTTCTTAACAAGGTTTTTAAAGACCTTAAAAGGTTCTTTAAGATCACCAAGGTCCTTTTAGACATTCAATTATAATAGCATGGATTTATTTCAAACAAAAGGACCAGTTAAAAATATAAAATGTAAACTAAACGAAAACAAAGTTATAGATAATTAAATAGGTAGTGAAAGAGAAAGTTAAATTTATACAAAAAGAAATGTATATAATATGTATGAAAAAAAGTAAAAGAGAATAATTTCACACGCGCAAAATGTCATACATCTTTAATGTATTTCTTGTATCTATTATATTTGTTATAAAATTACCACGCCATGATAGAAACGATGCGCACTTCACGAAAGCCAGAAGCAGAAGAAAGGCAAAAGCAAAATCGAAGCCAAAAGTTATTGTTTGCCATACTGTCAGTGATGCCATACCGTTTGGTTGTTATGCCAAATCTCAAACATCCTGTCCGGCTGGACGGGTACGTTCAGGATGCTCCACAAGCCGATATATCTTCTGGATCGGTCGTATGCATTCGCCAGCTGAATGCTTGATAGTGGGTACTCACACCAACCCATCTTCGCCTGAGTGAAATTTGATTACCGTGTCAAGCCGCCAATGTGTTGCTGGTAGATTCTCGTGCCGGATAACCACGACATCGCCTATGTTGATGTGGTTACCATTTTGATACCAAGTGGAACATGGTTGCAAAGTTGAAATATATACATCGTGCCATTGTCGCCAAAAATGCTGCTGCATTTGTCTTAATTACCGCCAGTATGATAATTTGTTACTAGGAACCTTGCGAATAGGTTCATATGGTACTGGCAGTAGAGATCTTCTGAATAGGAAATCTGCAGGTGACAGAGCCATTCTGTCGTCACAAGTATTCCGTACCGTTCGTGCAGCCTTGGAGCCAATTCGTATGTTGAAGGGGCCGCAATAGTCTAAGCTAGATCTTGAAATGGAGGAGACGGGGTGACCCGAACCTTTGGTAATGTTGCCATACGTTGTTTTAGCATTATGTGTTTATGTCGCCTTCGCATCGCGCATGAGTGTATGCATTGATTGACTAAAATGCGTGCCTGTAGAATCCAATATTTGTGTCGAATAGTATGCAAATTAATGAGATTAATAGTCCGGTTAAGTTTTAAAAAATATTTATTAAATGAATAGCATTTACATGTAACTGTGTTCTAACCGTACAAGAATCTAATCTAAGTAAGCCATCCTCCTACTTTTATATTCAAATAGTCTGAGCTTACAAATGAAGCTTTTTACTCAAAGCTTGCTCAGATCATAACTTAAAATCTATCTTATTCTCTATTATTTTCTCTAACAAATGATTTCGTGTTTTACATTTAACGCAACAAAGTGAGAGCAACGGATACACCCCTCTTTCTTAAAGAGAAACGTCCCGTTCCCTTAAATGAAAGAACTGCTCTTATACAGCGGATGTTTTACAACTCTGTTGTTTTTAAAGTTGCTCACAAATTTCGTTTATTTGATTATTCATTTCTGCAATGATTTCGTCAGGGTGTTTATGTTTTATGCATCTGGTCAGTATATGACTGCAGTAAGCGATAATAAAAATTATTGCCAAGAGTACAGTTGAGGTAATAGGATGTTCCTTGAAGCGTTGTGTTGATGTTGTAGTTAAGTTTATGTTTTCAAGTTGAAGTTCTTGATTACGACTTTCTATATACTTTATTATCTCAAAATTGTTTGGATGGTTCATCATCAGATAGTTATTCATTACAGTTTTTTGATTTATATATGTAATGTTGTCTACTGTTACATTGGTCTCAAAGGTAACTAGGTGCACTCCTTCTAGGGTGTGTTCATCGACTTCGTGTTTGCCTGAGACTAGAATTGCACCATCTTTTATTAATTCTAAATTTCTATTCTTTTCTTTTATTTTAGTGCATGCTGCTTTACGGTGATTTTATAGGTTTGTTAAGCAGCTCTCATTTAAGGATAGTTTACAAAAATTATTATTTAGTTCTATTTTACACATTTTAACATTTTGAAATATCTTATTACATCTTACAACTTCTTTTTCAATTAATAATTTGCTCTCTTTTTTGCTTATAGCTCTACTTTCATATAGTTTACAATTAGTTTTGATTATAGGATATGTAATCTGTAGGAAATCTGAGTTTTGTAGAATTTTGAATTTAGATACGTCCATCAAATCTGTTAAGGTGACTCTGGTATTCTCATGTTTGATTATGTCTTGGATTTCTTTTAAATCTAATATCGCTGTGTTTAATATACCTACCTTGGCTAGCGTAACTGTTTGTAATAGGTTCTGTAATTCAATAAGTATTAGTCTGTTTGTTTGTTTCGTTACTTTTGTCTTGCGCGAACTATTTTCCAAATTTTGGATCATTTTTTCCATACTGAATAGAGCTTTAAATATTTGTGATTTGGTTGTTAATTGTTTGTTGCTGTTTTCTGCTAGTTCGTTTAATTTGTTCCTTAATTCCTCTTTTACTTCTATGGTTAGTCTTTTGTAATTGCGATAATACCGTGTCTATCAGATGTAGCTCTAATTGTATTTCAAAACTGTCAATATGTGTTGTAGATTTATTATTTTGCGTTTCTATTCTAACAACAATGTCTTCATTAATTTCATTTCTGGTTACTTCTACAATTTCCTTAATGTATGTTATGTTAAATTTGTTATGTAAAAAATTTCACCAAACTTTTCCTAAATTACTTAATCTTCTTAATCTTCTTCTACATAATCTCCTCTCGTGTAGTCAATTATTTCTATTTTCGCGATTCCGAATAAAGTGATAAGTGCAATGATTAATCGGTCCATTGTCGGTAAAGTGCAAATAAAGTTAAGTTCTTATATTATCTTTGTGTACTATTCTGTTTTTGTAATGAATTTTAACCTTCTTCCCTTTTACTTGTTTTTTATATTTCACATTGCAAGGATGGAAATTTTGTACAAATTTCCAACCTACCTATTATGACTTTATTGTTATTGGTGAATCCTCTGTAAGAAATAAAGTGCATTAAAATTAACATTTATTTATTATATAAATACTTACCTGGAATCACTCCCCAGCACACTCGTCTACAGCATACTTCAATAGTTGGATGTTTCTATAAATTAATTTATTAAATATAATTATCATTTAGAAAATTGGAAAACAATTATAAATACCTTTGCACTACCACTTTACGCACATCACTCGGAGTAACTTAAACAAAAGGGAACGTCGTTTATATAAATAATTTTATTAAATTAATTATTAAAACTCCGATATTACTTATTAATTAATTTTACTTATTTTAATAAATTATATTCAATTTAAGAAAAAAACGCGCACATGTAAAAAGTACAAATGTAAACAAACATTTGCAAACGTCAAAAACGTCAAAATGCAATTCGCTGCAAAAAGATGCACAAGGAAGCTTTTGTGCAAAAGTGTTAAATTGCATTAAGTTCAACTAAGATCAACTCAAAGCTTTGTGTACTCTACACAAAAAGTTCAAGAGGATGCGTATAAAAGACGGCGCAATTTTCTAAGAATTTAGTGTTTCTCGTATGATCACTCAGTGGCATTATATGTCAAAAATATAAATTAAATAAAATAAATATAAATTTTTCCATGACACAAAGGCAGTTTTAAGTCGTAGTGTATAATCTATTAACATATATATATAATTGTTTACGAGCGCATGGGCGGTTTTAAGTCCAGGCGCGTGGACACTATATATATATATTCAGTATAAAAAGACATATATACATTCACTAACCCCGTTTTGTCCAGTAGGTACTCATCGAGCAGGATAATCACCGAAATTATACAAAGTTACAACCACGAAACCGGATCATTCACCACTGTGAACTCTACAGGGACTGCCTCCAAATAGAGCTGGCCTCAAGGAAACATCTGAAGTCATATCTAATTAAGTTTAACCAACCTCTTTAAAATACGATTAAAAAAATAATATTTTATATATATATATATATATATATATCTTTGAAATACATTTAAAATCTGCATACGTTTATAATAATTGAAGGAATAATAATCTATATAAAGCTATCTTATATAAATCTTTGAAAAGTGTACAAATTGTTAATCTTAAGGTTATATCTAGTTACGTTTAATTGAAGAAATAATAATCTATATAAAGCTATCTTATATAAATCTTTGAAAATTGTACAAATTGTTAATCTCAAGGCTTTATCTAGGTTCGTTTAATTGAACTCTTTTCTTTATTACATATTATTTTAATGAATTATTAATATTATATATAAATTATATATAAAAAAATATTATATTATAAATCTGCATTTATAATTTAACCGCCATACTTTTATTTTGAGAAGTCCTGTCTCCGCGATTATAAATTTATTGTAGCGACCCCCTGGAAAAGACTGAGGATACCCCAGCATAAATTATAACGAAACGGGAAAATCCTTATCGTTGCAACATCTAACTTGTTTTTTTTACCTCCTACCTTTTAATAAATTGTTTCGTTAGGTTTGTACGTTTTCAAACCTTTTAATTTATCATTCCCTTTTAATATAGTTTCTTGTGCTTTTGCTAATTTTTCTGGTATATCGGGGTGGTCTATTTTATTATATAATATGTTTTGCGGTCTGTAGTTAGTAACCGTATTGTTATATTTGTTATATTGTTAAACGGCTCTAAATATAACTTCTAAATCGTTTATAATACTAAATTCCTGTCTTAAGCATCTTGCTATTTCAATTACCGTTGAATGAACTTTTTCTATCTGTCCGTTTGTTGAACTATGCTGTGGGTCACAATAATAAATTTTAATACCCATTCGTTCCATTAATGAATTAAATTGAGGTGTCGAGAAGTTCGTTATCTAAGGTAATTTATATGTATTATTCACAGAATGTGGAGTAACGCTTGTTGGAGTTTTCTCAGTATCGTTCGAATCCATTCTAAATTTTTCCATAAGTCCATTATATCTCAGGACTTGTTTCTTAAAATCTATAGTTACGTTAGCTCGGCTTAATATATAGATTCCTACCAATATATCGCATTCTGAATTTGATATTTCTAAAATCTTGTATTAATTTCGAAAATTTCTGCTTCTTAGTAATATTTTATTATGGTGTATCCGTTTATTGTTTTTACTCGTTTATAAATTGCTAATTTTAGGTTTAATTATGAAGATGTAGGGGAGGCCGGGGCTTGGCCTAAAAAAGCACTCTCCTGAATGTTATTTATAAGTTGATTTTTTGTTAAAGGTTGTGCACTTTGCTGTACACTCTCTAATGGGCGTTTCTGTGGCTGACTTATTTGATTAGGTTGTGGATTGGGAACGAAGTTAGGGAGTCCCTGGCGACGATTAAAAGTTGGCTTCCATGAGTTTCGGTTAAATGGGGTACGTATAGGATTTGGGTTGTAGAAATTGCTTTGATATCTCGGTTGTTGTTACTGTGGTCTTGGTTGTTGATACTGTGGTGTTGGTTTCTGATTATTTTTCATCGATAGATCTACTTCCATCGGTTCTGGTTTCGGTAAATAACTTTTATTGTTATTAGTCGTGATTTGAGGGCGTTGTAGATAACGCAGATTATTTTGCTGTCTATTTACTTGAGTTGGGTTCGCATTTCTATTGAACATAAGTGCGAAGTTAGTACGTAGTTGGTTTGATTCCAACTCTTGGGCTTTTGCTAAAACATTAGGAAGGCCTTCCGGAGAAAGTGAAAATAAGACGTTAGATTCAAGAATTCAATCCTGTTATAAATATTCGTGTAGGGTTCTCACGATGCTTTTTGTTTAATTCTGCGGTTAAAGGGTTACTATTACCGTATGTCATTCTAGTTTTGTTTATAAGCATTGTTAGTTTCTTGTTTACTTCCTTATAGTAGTCCAAAATTGTCATTGAGCCTTGTCCTAGGACACTTATTTCTTGTTCGATTATATGTATCGGTCTCTTATCTGCGTAAGCGAAGTCTAATCTATTGACTATTGCATCAAAATTCAAAACCGTGTCGTGGTTGGTGAATACGTTATTAGCGTCATCAATTATTTTATTTCGAAGAATGCTTAAAGCGGCGAAGTATTTTTTACTACCGCGGGTGTATAGACTAAGAGAATTATTTACGGCTTCGCGCCAGCTCACTTAAGAGTCGTCTTTACCATTAAATTGACGGAGACTTTTGATTACGTCTAAAGTTTCGTTACAGCGTATAGTCTCGTCTATTGTTTCAATTTTATATTCCGTTGCCATCGACTAATGTCTGTATTTGGCTCTTGAGACCGTCAATTTCTAATTTTAACGTCATTGTATTGGCAGCTATAAGACGTGTTATTAAGTCTGAGGTGAAGGTTGCGCTATCGTTTGTAGTCATGCTTGAAAATTTCCCTATTAGTTCGTTCAGACTCAAAGGTGGTTAATAATATAATAATTGTTTTAATTTCAAAATATTTTTGAAAAAAAAAAATTTTCAAAATTTTTTAATTTTTTTAATATAATGTTATTCAATATTATAATATTTAATATTCTTAATATAAAAATTATTTTAATATAATTTATGTTCGTTTTTTTCTTCACGATGGCAGTTCAATGATAATAATTTAATTTGATTTTTTTATACAAGAAAAAATTTTTTAAACCTAACTCACGTTTCTCCTGATGATGAGGATACTTGATTGCTGGTGGTTGAATTCTATGCTGTCCAGAAATCCCTTTCTTCGGCTCCAGTTGGCAGCAAATGAATAATTTCACTTTCTCGTTAAGTTACATATTTTAATGTCTTGAAATTAGTGTTTGTGACTGCGATTTCTTGTTATTAAATTTGGTTTTTTGTGATTCAAAAACTTTTTTTGGTTACTTTTAATTTTTCACCAACTTTGTAATTCACTTTACTGTTCACCAAATGTTTTATTCAAACCGCGCATATTAATGCCCAATGTTGGGCATTCGGTTAAGTTTTAAAAAATATTTATTAAATGAATAGCATTTACATGTAATTGGGTTGTAACCGTACAAGAATCTAAGTAAGTCTGAGCTTACAAATAAAACTTTTTACTCAAAGCTTATTCAGATCATAACTTAAAATCGATCTTACCTATTCTCTATTATTTTCTCTTACAAATGATTTCGTGTTTTACATTTAAACCTACAAAGTGAGAGCATGCGCAAACATGCAGCATAAGCCGTATACGGTCATGAAGTGTATCTTAATGCATCTGACATATTAAAACCCAGACAGTGTGCTATCCTTAGAAAAAATGATTGGATGACGCTGTGCCTCTGTCATCCTCCCATTATGTAGCCGCCAACCTACTCGCAATATATTGTCCGCAGTGGAGCTAATGAATGAACTCAGTGCAAAGAGGTTGCTGGATGTGGATATGGGCTGAGCGTTCTGCAACTGCGTGATTTCCGCTGTGACGTATTTTTCTTGTTATGCCTTAATATGGTGATTTAAAGTAATGTCCATTTCGCCTGTACAGACGTATGTATGTGAGCGAAGTCGCTGATATATTGCATACAACGCAATGTGTATGCAGTGGTGTGCAATAGCTTGCTAAGAAGACTGAATCGGTCTTACAAATCTATGACTACCAATTCATCGCCAAAACTATTGTGTGTCTATAGTGTGGGTTGACCTATTATCTGCAGTGCCTTTACCTTAAGTGGTTTTTATTCGCCTTCTATTATTACCAGCTCTGCTGGTGCATAGTTGATTGATTGGATAATCAGTTGAATTAGGGCCATTAGGCCATAATGTGTAACACTTCGTTCAATAATGTGTGTGTCTAACTAATTAAAACACAGTTTTTGCCAAAATTCGTTTTTATTCATCAACATAGTCCCATTTTAGGGAGATACAATCATTCCAACGCTTTTGCAATTTTTCGATACCGCCTTTGTAAAATTTTTCTTTGCCTTCAAAATAGACGTTAGTTTTGGCGATTACTTCATGATTTGAGCCAAATCTCTTACCACGGACCATCTTTTTGAGGTCTGCGAAGACCCAGTAGTCGCTGGGGGCCAGATCTGGAGAATACGGTGGGTGCGGCAGCAATTCGTAGCTCAATTCGTTCAATTTTGCCATTGTTTTCATCGACTTGTGACACGGTGCATTGTCTTGGTGGAACAAAACTGTTTTCTTCGCCATATGAGGCCGTTTCTTTGCGATTCGTCTTTCAAACGCTCCAATAACGCTATATAATAGTCGCTGTTGATGGTCTTCCCCTTCTGGAGATAGTCGATGAATATTATTCCATGCGCATCCCAAAATACAGACGCCATAACCTTGCGAGCCAACTGCTGCGTCCTTGGTCGCTTTGGGCGGCTTTCACCGGCTGCATGCCACTCAGCAGACTGCCGGTTTGACTCTGGAGTGAAATGGTGGATCCATGTTTTATCCATGTTGATGTACCGACGCAAAAACTCTGACTTATTGCGCGTAAACATGTCCAAACAGCTCTTTGAATCATCGATTCGTTGTTGTTTTTGCTCCGGTGTGAGCAAACGCGGCACCCATTTGGAAAACACCTTTTTCATACCCAAATGTTCGTGTATTATGGTGCGCAATCTCCCTCACTTTCACTTTACGGTCGGACATAATGATTTTCAGTGTTTTTTCAACGTTTTCCGGAATAACAGCGTCATTTGGTGTACTTTTATTTTAATGAAGTACACAGTTTGAGTATATTTTAGCTACCGATTTTATTTCAAAAATGTTGTGTTTTTATACAAAAATATTTTAAGACTAATTTCTACATCAAGGTTAAAATATTATGATTTTAATGGACTGTATTACATTTCTCAAAAAAGGTTAAAAAAGGTTAAAAAAGGACGGAAGTCCCAACACTTGGGATTTTCCTCCTATTGTTTTTATGAATATATTTTATTTTAATAATTTAAATACGGTTGCTAAAAAATGTTACTATATATCTATATTTTTCCTTAGTACATAATTCTAAGAATTTAGGTGATGATTTAAACTATAATAATTAAATTTATGGTATAAATTCATGTTCATGATTGAACATTCTGCCGGAGGTCAAAACTCATGTTCGTGATTGAACATTCTGCCAGGGGCCATAATAAAATTTTAATCATAATTATTTAATATGATTATGTTGTAGTAGTTGTATCGCCTCCTTCATGTCTGACGCCGTCATCATATATATATGAGGAATTTTTCCTTCCATTTTTCCCAAAGCTTCCAATACTTATGCTTGAGAATTACTTCGAACTGCCACTGAACTGGAACTGCATACAATTCTGTAAAGATATTATTTAATGTTTGTGCCGTACAAAATCCTCCGTAGTGAGGAGTTCCGGGGCCAAAAAACAGATATAAAAAGTAATTTGTGTTGAACAAAATTTTAAGATTCATTATTTGTAAATTTGTTTTTGAAGTTATTAAACTATTATTTAATTCAAATTTGCCTTTATGGTTATTGGTATCCCCTGATATACCTAGAAGTTCATCTTCTTCGGATTCCTTTTCGTTGTAATTTTTATTGTTAATATTCTCATTGAATATTTCTTCATGTGCTTCAGCTTCGATTTTAACGCTTTTACTGAGTGTGTCTTCAGGATCTTTAATTTTGAGTTGCGTTTTCAAACCATAGACTTGTTCTTCCAGCAATAGCTTATCACCTATCAGTTCATGCAAATTTTTGTTTTTGTCACGCAAGATCTCTACTTCTTTTTCAAAATCAGAAAAGCTTGATAGGCGTGCCTGGTTATTCTTCGTTATATCTTTCCAATCCTCATATGAAGCGATTTGATTTTTCAAATCTTTTATTTTTGATTTTGCAACACCCACTAATACTTTTCCAATTCCATATAATTCTGTATTGATTTTAACTCGTGGCTTTTGCAATATCTGAGCAGCTTCTTCGCTAATGAATGTTGTCTGAGATCCTTGATCAATTAATGCCTTTAGTGTCACATACCCTCCCTGTTGATTTTTTATACGTACTTGCGCTGTTGCCAATAACACATCTTTTGCTGCATTTACGCAATTTGCCATTACCGAATCTTTATGCAGCGTTGTATGATGTTCTCGCCCACATTTAATACAGGATTTTTTATTTTTCACATATCGTTTTATTCATAAACGGGTGCTTTAAACATTTAAAGCAAGTTCTCGATGACCTTACCCATAAATTTCGATCAGCTACTGATAGAGCTAAATAATTTCGGCAATTGTCTGTTGCATGTCCTCCTTTTTTACAATACAGACAGATGTTACTTTCTGTCAGGAGGGATACCTTTTGCGACGACTGTCTGTAGCTGCTGTAATTATTATGTTGTTTTCTGCTATTGGCTGCTTCTAAACTTTGATATAGCTGTTCTAGGAATTGTAAAACATCGTCTAGCGCTTGTATCTCTTTCGTTCTTTTTGTTATTTGTTCATACGCAAGCAGCCCTTCCTTGTCCATTTTGCGTATTATTATACGTGCTATGACGGAATCCGCGTGTTCGATTCCAATGTTCATAGCTGATAATGCTTGCATACATTCGTTTGTTGTATGCCATAACGATTTTACGCTGGATGCGTTACTGCTGTTTATTTGTGGTTGATCTAATATCTTGTCAATTAGGGACTGGAACAACACTCGTTTGTTACTGAATCGCTGATTTAAAATTTCCCATGCTGCTTCGTAGTTGTTTTCGGATACTGGCAAATGTTTTATTGCAGTAAGAGCATCACTTCTAAGGAGTGACTTTAGATGATACATTTTTTCTACCTTAGATACTTCAGTGTTTTCGTGTACTATTTTTCCTTGAATGATTGCCAGTCTTCAACATTGCCGTTAAATAATGGAATCTTGATCTTTGCTAATTTAACTGACCTTTTTGTTACAGCAAACTTCTTTATTTTATTTAGTAATTTAACTTCGTATTCACGATGCCACTCTTCAATATCATCTTTTTCTATAAACAGTTCTTCAGAATGTACATTGTATTCAATTCGCAACCGTATATAATAGTTTTGTATTATATCTATTTGCTTTTGTCAGCTTTCTCTTTCTCTTATAAGCTCCTGTTCTTCTTCTTGCATTAGTCCCATTATAAACCTTGTTTTTAATTTCTGAATTGATCTTTTAATTTCGAACATTAACGTGTTTGTTTCTTGAGACCATTTTTCTTCCTTCCTTGTCTTATTTGATTCGGTTTCGTGGTTCTTATCCAGCGGTATTTCTTTTATTATTTCTTCGGTATTTGATATTTCTGACTCCGCAGCTAATTTTGTACATATTGTTTTATCTAGCTCGTTAACCAATTCTTCCATCATTTCGTATGAATTTGCCTCGAAATAGACGTCATCTTTGGGTCCATGATTTTTTAATATCGTCCCATGGTTTTCTTGAAACTCCTTCCATAAATGCTGTAATCTATTTCTTTGTTCTTTCAATGATGCGCTTCTCATCTCTCGTTTCGAGATGCTACTTTCAATTGCTTCTATTGCAGCTTTTACAATATTTTGTTTTTGATACAGCTTGTAACGACACGGATTTTCCCGTTTCGTTATAATTTATGCTGGGGTATCCTCAGTCTTTTCCAGGGGGTCGCTACAATAAATTCATAATCGCGGAGACAGGACTTCTCAAAATAAAAGTACGGCGGTTAAATTTTCAATGTAGATTTATTTAAAATATTAATAGTTCATTAAAATAATATGTAATAAATAAAAGAATTCAATTAAACGTAACTAGATAAACTTTGCGATTAACAATTTGTAAAATTTTCAATGATTTATATAGGATAGCTTTATATAGATTATTATTTCTTCAATTAAACATAGCTAGATAAAACCTTGAGATTAACAATTTGTACAATTTTCAATGATTTATATAAGATAGCTTTATATAGATTATTATTTCTTCAATTATATTTCAATAACTTGAGAGTTTGAACGCATGCAAATTCTGAATGTATTTCCTTAGTCGTATTTCAAAGAGATTGGTTGAATTTAATTAGATATGACTTGAGATGTTTCCTTGTGATCAGCTGTATTTGGAAGCTGTCCCTGTAGAGTTCATAGTGGTGGCTGATCCGGTTTCGTGGTTGTACCTTAGTATAATTTCGGTGATTATTCTGCTCGATGAGTACCTAGTGGACGAAACGGGGTTAGTGAATATATATATGTCTTGTTATATTGAATATATATATAAAGTGTCTCCGCGCCTGGACTTAAAACCGTCCATGCACTAAACAATTATATATATATTTTAAATAGATTATACACTAGGCTTAAAACCGCCTTTGTGTCAGACAATTTTTTTTTATATTTATTTATTTTTATACGTTGACATACAATGCCACCGAGTGATCATACTAGACACACTAAATTCTTAGAAAAATGCGCCGTCTTTTATACGTCTCCACTTGAACTTTTTGTGTAAAGTACACAAAGCTTTGAGTTGATCTTAGTTGAACTTAATGCAATTTAACTCTTTTGCACAAAAGCTTCCTTGTGCATCTTTTTTGCAGCGAATTGCATTCTGACGTTTTTGACGTTTGCAAATGTTTGTTTACAATTTTATTTTTTACATGTGCGCGTTTTTTTTTAAATTGAATAAAATTTATTAAAATTAGTAAAATAAGTAAAATTAATTAAAGATATCGGAATTTTAATAAATAATTAAATAAAATTATTTATATAAACGACGTTTCGTTTTTGTTTTAATTACTTCAAGTGACGTGCGTAAAGTAGTAGTGCAAAGGTATTTATAATTGTTTTCCAATTTTCTAAATGATAATTATATTTAATAAATTCATTTATAGAAACATCCAACATTCAAGTCATAGTATGTAGGTTGGAAATTTGTACAAAATTTCCATTCTTACAAGCTTCGTTCTTGAATCCATCTTGTTGCTTGTTGTTTTGCCGTTCTATTGCTGCTACAATGCTTTTTATGCAATTGTTTAGTCCTAATACTGCTTTTAATATTTTATAGTTCCTTGCCACTGGATGTACTGATTTATTATTGTAGTACACAATGCTATACATTTTTGCTATATCCGGCTCGAAGGACCAAATGTACTTTTATTTTAATGAAGTACACAGTTTGAGTATATTTTAGCTACTGATTTTATTTCAAAAATGTTGTGTTTTTATACAAAAATATTTTAAGACTAATTTCTACATCAAGGTTAAAATATTATGATTTTAATGGACTGTATTACATTTGTCAAAAAAGGTTAAAAAAGGTTAAAAAAGGACGGAAGTCCCAACACTTGGGATTTTCCTCCTATTGTTTTTATGAATATATTTTATTTTAATAATTTAAATACGGTTGCTAAAAAATGTTACTATTTATCTATATTTTTCCTTAGTACATAATTCTAAGAATTTAGGTGATAATATAAACTATAATAATTAAATATATGGTATAAATTCATGTTCATGATTGAACATTCTGCCGGAGGTCAAAACTCATGTTCGTGATTGAACATTTGGCCGTCCAGTAGATGGAATGTCATCGGTGTCTGTATGACCACGTTTGAATTCGGCATACCAATAACAAATGCTTCTTTTTGATGGAGCAGAGTCCGAATAATGTTTTTCAAGCCATTCCTGGCATTGAACAGTATTTTTTTTCATTAAAAAACAATGATAAATCAGCACACGGAATTGATTTGAATTCATTTTTTTTTGAAAACTCAAAAGTAGCGTCACTTAAAGCACTGTAACTTGTAAACAAATGGTCGGATTAACATATGATTTTGACAGTAAGCCTAAAAAGGTTGCCACTTTCGAAAAAAAATATTTATTTAAAGGGGATATGTCATGACTTGCGCAATCGGCTGGGTTGAGTTTTGTAGGGATGTGATGCCAATGCTTAATATCTGGCATTGATTGCATGCAGTCAACGCGATTAGCAACGTACTGCTTTAATTTTGATGTGTTTTAAGGTAGCCAATGAAGAGCAATATTTCAGTCGGAGTATAGAGTGTGTGGTACGTATCCTAGATGCAAATCCTGCCTTGTTTCGTGTAAAAGGGTAGCCAACAATTGTGCAGCGCAAAGTTCGAACTGAGGTATTGTTACTGAATGAAATGGTGCACCCTTAGCCATTCTGGCAATAGTTTTAGCGGTAATGGGCCGTCCCTGCCAGAGTTTTTGTATGAAAAGCTTAGCCGTAATGATGACTGGTGCCAACATGCCAGCTGGATGAAATAGTTTCGCAATATCGTTAAGCACTTGCCTTTTGGTGAGATGTTGTGTATCATGGCAGCTGACCTGATAAAAGAGTCCAAGAACAGTAGTTTCTGCCAATTGTGGATTGAGCTGACATGGATCAGCCATAAATGGTTCCGCCTTGTAGTTGAGCATGGTTGCCTCGGCTGATCCAAATGCAACCCAGCCTAATTGTGTATTTAGTCATCGACTTCGCCACGAACTATACCATCTGCCAACAATTGGCCCCACACTTTAAACCCAAACAATGCATCGATACCACCAGTTTCGCCAAAGTTCGGGTCTGCCAAAGGTGAATTGCGTTTCAACAGTTTTCAGTGATCGAAGCCACAGGTATTGCTGAGGTAATTTTGTTGAAAATGTGGAATTAAACATCCAAGCCAAATGAAGCATTGACAGTCGAAAATATGTGTAAGAGAGCCCGGTCAGTAGTATATGGGCGATTGCCTCTGCCAACGCCTTGCATTTGCAATGCACTTTTCTGCTTACGGAGAGCCAGTTGAAGAAAATATCGCGTAGTGATTATACTTCCCTGGGAGCCTGGATCGCAGAGAGCTCGATACGAGTCGATGTCGCCAAAGGCATTTAATATGTGTACTGGTGCTTCTGCCAAGAATATAGCGCAATTGCCAATAGTAGCGAATGTCTGCATTGGATGGTGTAGTCACTGATGCACACGTGGTGGGATGCCAGCCTGGTTTGGTTTCACTTGTGCCTGAGGTGTAGTTTGTGCCTGCTGTGTGGACTCTTGCAAAGGAGGAATTTGTACTGGTGAACTCCGGCATAGTAGAATGTGATGCCTGCCATTGCATATGCCACAATTAGTTGAGCTGCATGCCTTGGTGGAATGTCCAGGTTTCAAGCAATTGAAGCAAAGATTCGACCCTTTGAGCAATGAGGACCGCTCCGCTGGGGAGGAAGCCAATAGCCTGGTGCAGTTGCCTATTTGGTGCGCTGCGTTATTGCAAAACTGGTAGAGCCCTGGAGTAGTTGCTATTAAGTTTGTCCTCATTAGACGTGAGCCTTGCCTTTTCTGCTCAGCCTGAGATGTGGCACGATATTGCAATGTAGCAGCCTTTCTATCAGATTTTGGTTTGCTTTCCATTGCTCGCCAAACATTGCCAACCGTTCTTACAAGCAAATACTTTTGAACGACTACAATTTGTTAAAAAACAAAACTTATGTCGTAACTGTTTGAGACCAGTAGCTCGTTTATGTAACTTTCTCACTTCGTTTTCTCGAACGATTTTCTCACTTTTGACAATTACTCACTAGAAGTGTTTATGCAACTGTAGTGAATTGTTTTCTCACTTTTTTTCGTTCGAGTTCTTGTCACCTGTCAAATTGCTTGCGAAAAGTTTTGAATTTTGAATTTTGAATATTGAGTTTAAAGTTATAAAAAGTGATAGTGAGAACATTTGATTTCTTTAAATAAAATATTTATTGATATAATCATACTGAGTAATGTAAGTATTCATATATTTACACATATGTATATATAATGTTAAATATATTATTATTATTAATATTGATAAGTAAATTTCATTTGCGATTTATTCATGATTTTCAAATAATTTTGAATATCTTACCGCAAACACTAAGCAACCTTTTCAAATTATTTCATTTTCGTTCCAATTTTTCAAAAAAAGTTCCATTTTCATCAGTTTCTCTCATCACACCATAACGTTCTCGTGTGGTGAATTTTTCCTGTTACATAAACAGAAAACTCGAAAGAAGTGACAAAAAGCAAGTGAGAACTTTTCGAAAGAACCCGTGCGAGTTAAACTCGAATCAGGTTCTCAAGTTAATTTAGTGACCGAGAGGGTAGCTCATCAACAGAGAATAACTCCAAAAGCAACATCAATGCGTATAAATGGAGTTGGTAATATCACAATCGGTGCTCGTCAAAGAATCAGCACTGTCTTTAGATCAATGAATAGCAATTTTAATACAAATTTAGAAGCATTTGTGTTACCACATATCATTGCTCCTCAATGTGTCAATATCAGTTCATAGAACATTTCAAAAAATATTAATATAGCTGATCCTAACTTCAATGAGTCACAAAAAATAGACGTATTATTAGGATCTGAATTTTATCCACATCTCTTAACGCCAGGGCAAATCCAATTGGGAGTCGACAAACCAATACTCCAGAATGCTGCTCTTGGATGTATTGTAAGTGGTATACTAACAGAAACAGCAAAAGGCGACGCAGTCTGTTGTATGTTTAGCGAAGAAGAAAATTCGCTAAATAATCTCCACGTCCGATTTGGGAATCTTGAAGAATCAGCACAAGGTTCAAAACTACTGTCTGATCAAGAAAAATTTAGTAAAACTCATTTTGTGGAAAACTTGAAGGCAGGCAGATTTATTGTGAAATTACCAATTATTGACAGTGTATCAACATTAGGATCCTCTAGTGAAATTGCACAACGCAAATTTTTCTCTCTTGAACGACGGCTGTCAAAAAATGAAGCGTTAAGAGCACAATACGTACAGTTTATTACTGAGTATAAAGATCTCGGTCACATGTAAGAAATTCAACCTGATGACATCATGGCCTCACATTATTTCATTACTCATCATTGCGTGATAAAACCAGATAGCACCACGACAAAATTACGTGTTGTATTCGATGCATCTAGTAAAACTTCATCAGGTCGATCATTATGCGATCTATTCTCAATATTATTACGATTCAGGATTCCAAGATACGCTTTCACAACGGACATTGAGAAAATGCGTAGGCAAATACTTATTCACCCAGAAGATCAAATGCTACAATTAATCATTTGGAGAAATAATCCACAAAAGCCGCTACGATTTTATAAACTAAAAACTGTGACATATGGGACTCGATCAGCTCCATACTTAGCTACAAAATGTTTACAAACTTTAGCAAGAGAATGTTCTGGTACTTATCCATTTGGAGCAGAGACCCTACGAAGAGACTTCTATGTAGATGATGGATTATGTGGTTCTAACAGTCTGATAGAGGCTAAGGTGATTCAAAAACAACTAATCAACATTTTGAAATCATATGGTTTTAAGCCAAGAAAATGGTGCGCTATTCAATCAATCCAATCAATTCAACATTTATTTACTTCTGCTTCTGAACTTATAGTTGTAACAGAAGGAGGTTTGATGTATACTTATAATTAGGTTTAAAAAGTAAGCGATAAAAAAAAAAAAGTTAAGTTAAATAAATAGTAAGGAAATAATTATATATGGTATGTATATATATCTACAAAAAAATTTTGCAAAATCTTATTCGTTTATTATAAATGATCTGTGGCTCGTTTATGTAACTTTCTCACTTCGTTTTCTCGAACGATTTTCTCACTTTTGACAATTACTCACTAGAAGTGTTTATGTAACTATGGTGAATGGTTTTCTCACTTTTTTTTCGTTCGAGTTTTTGTCACATGTCAAATTGCTTGGATTCCCGTACTCTTCGGCCTTCATTTAAAACAGAAATAGTGCTGTACAAATCTGAAGAATCGGTTTCTGTTTGTTGGTGTTCTTGTACCTCGGGCATGGGTAAGTTATGGTTTTTTGTATAATTGTGCAGAACACAACAGACATTTACTATAGATCCCGCATAAGCTGGACTAACTATCAGACCACGTTCAAATGACAAACATGCAAAAATCTTTTTAAGAACTCCATTCAATCGTTCAATGCAATTTCGAGCGTTAATATGCTTTGCATTGAACGTTCGCTAGCTTGCATTTTCACTATTTCTAAAAGGAGTCATTAACCATGGTTGAAGAGGATATCCGGAATCACCCAGTAACCAAATTGAGTCATTATTTTGCCTGTGATTGACTTCTAGGAACTTTTTGATTGCGCTGTTCTCCCATATGAAGGCATCATGCGTACTTCCACCATAACGAGCATAGCATCCCAAGATTTTTAAATCAAAATCGCAAATGAGCTGCACATCTTTTGAAAAATAACCTTTTCTATTTCTGTAACAATGCTCCACTTCTATATGAGGTTTTTTTATTTTAATGTGCGTGCAATCAACAGCACCTATTACCCCTGGAAAGCCTGTCGCATTGAAGAATCTGTGTGACACAATCAATTACTAAAATGCATCTATAACACAAATTTGTTACCTTTGTTTAACAATATTCTGTTCATCTGCAGAAGTGGGAAATCTTATGTACTTCTGCATCAATTTATCCTGAATAATAAAAGTCACTTCTTTTATTACCAAACATAATGTTGACTTGCTCATTGGGCACACAAAGTCCTCTCCTATGTCGCGTAAAAACGACCCTGTTGCATAAAAATGCAGCGCAGCAGTTAGCCTTATATGATTCGGTATATAGGTGTTTCTGACCCCAATCCTCATAAACGGACATATTTCTTCTAAAAGACGTAGAGTTACTTCCTTATTAAAGCGAAATAGCTCGACACTCGACAAAACGCGCTTCTGGCAAATGAAATGGGTCAGTTGAATAACGTAAATGCCTTCGATGACTGCGAAGCATATTTCTGCTATCATGTACCACTGCAGTTAAAACAGCAAGATATTCCATTTTTAATTCTGAACAAGAGGCATGATTCATGATTTTCAAATAATTTTGAATATCTTATCGCAAACATTAAGCAAACTTTTTAAATTGTCTTTTTAATGGAAAAAAACGTTCCATTTTCATTAATTTCTCTCATCACACCATAACGTTCTCGTGTGTTGAATTTTTCATGCTACATAAACAGCAAACTCGAAAGAAGTGACAAAAAGCAAGTGAGAACTTTTCGAAAGAATTCGTTCGAGTTTAACTCGAACGAGTTACATAAACGAGCCACAGATTTTAAGACTATTTAATATATATGTGAATATTGCTTTAGATGATTGCGGATCAGTGCAGTTGAAAATTAGAGATTTATTGTCTCTGAAGACTGTAAACAAGAAACTAAGATGGTGATCTCGTACTGAGGAGTAAATAAGCCACTCAAACATAAAGTGATTCAACGTTTCTTCAGTTTGTAAATTAGAAAGTGTACAAAGGTTCTTGATTTCGAGTCTGTGAATTTGCCCGTTAATACAAAAACGAGTGCAGTGAGTTTATGACAACCGCAATAGGGGGATAACCTTTGCTATAAAAAATTGCTTACGATTAAAGAGATAACAGGCAGGTTTGTCATCCAGAGCTCTTAATATATTGCAATTCGTGGATTATCAGTTAGTGGACTTTAGAATGTCTTTGAATTTCAGATATCTATGATAGTGCCGTAGTTCGGTTATCAATCCAAGTTGCTGCAGTCGGTGTTTCCCACAAGTTTGTCATATTTACAACTTTAAGAAATTCGTTAAATTGTGTAACCCAATTAAATTCACTTATAGAAGAATTATTTACGTGTAGGTAAATGAGACGAAGGAGACATTGTTTGGGGTATCTTGATTGGTCTATTTGAAGAATTCGTATAATGAAATCGATTGCGCGTTTGAAAACTCTATATGAAATTTTTACAAGGCATAGTTCAAGTCTAAGTGCTGCATTGTTTGTAGCTAACAAACGTTTGTAGTACGTTGATTGAACGATTTCTAGTGAATCACAGTAACGTAGATCCCACACTTCTGATGCATATAAAAGTGTTACAGATATAGTACAGTCGAATAGTTTAGCCCGACCTTCCCAAGAATCTGATTTAAATTTACTTATAGTTTGTACTGCCGTACCGAGGGCCATTTTCCCTTTTCTTATGTCAGTTTCCGCTGCACATTTGCCTAATGTAGAGCTTAAGAAATTTACTCCTAAGTATGTGTAGGACTTCACGACAGAAATTTTTTGACATTTGTAAAAGAAATTTTCTGCTATTGGCCTTTCCCCTCTTCTAAAGTGGACAATTTGAGTTTTTTCCGTGTTTACAACAAGTTTGTTTTTTTCGCAGTAGCTTTCAAGTGCTAATAGATTTTTTCGTAAAATAATAGGAGTCCTGGCTAGAACATCGGCGTCATCTGCAAAAAGCAGCATCAAAATATCATGTAGACCATTAATATTTGTAACGACACGGATTTGTCGTTTCAAATTTGCTGAGGTATGACTCAGTCGTGGTCCGGGTCGTTGCAATAAATTTATTCTATTGACCAGTTCGAAGCTGGTAAACCAAGGAAAGTTAAAAAGACCGTTTATTATTTTAAACAAAAACTTTATTTATTAAAAAGATTTCTTTAATAATTTATTTTAATCTTGACTCTACTCGATAATTTATTTTAAGCTTGACTCTACTCGATAATTTATTTTAAGCTTGACTCTACTCGATAATTTTTGCTCAAAGACGTCAGAACATCAAAGGGTTCTTCCAAATCTACGCAATTAGTTTTAGCCAAAGACGTCAAAACATCAATGGCGTTTATAAATCTACTCAATAATTTTTACCCAAAGACGTCAAAACATCAAAGGGTTTTTTTCAAAGCTACGCAATTAGTTCTAGCCAAAGACGTCAAAACATCAATGGCGTTTATAAAATCTACTTCTACTGATTTATTAAGCCTTAGCGTCGAAACACCATGGGCTTCTAAATAAAAAAAAAGAAAGACTTAGCGCTGGAGTAGAGTACTACTCGTTTCGGTGTGCCGGTGCTAAGTGATCTTTCATACAAAATCTCCGCTATTTATGTACGACACTTTGCTTTGCTTAGATGCACGCACAACCGCACAAGTGTAATTCGCTGTCAGCTTTGTTATGCTTGTCGTGTGTGCGTATGTTCGCGGTTGGCTTTGTTTTGCTTGTCGTGTGTGCGTGTGTTCGCGGTTGGCTTCGTTTCGCTTGTCGTGTGTGCGTGTGTTCGCGGTTGGCTTTGTTTTGCGTGTCGTTTGTGCGTATGTTCGTGGTTGGTTTTGTTTATTTGTTTTAAATAATTTTTACGTAGACGAAATTTTTACAACTATTGTTTTCTTTTATTCATAATAAATTCTAAAAATAACTCTAGCCTAAATATAGTCAATTCTTTTCATATAAACAATTGTTTTGTATAAAAATAACTTATGTCTATCAATTTATTTCATATAAACATTAATTTTGTATAAAAATAACTTATGTCTAGTAATTCATTTCATATCAACATTAATTTCGTATAAAAAATATTTATATATAAAGTAAATTTTTATTTATGCATATACATATTTTAAGGAAAATAAAATTTACTTTATATATTGATCCCTTCAATATTTGCATTCCTTAATTCTTTCTCAAGATCAGCAATAAACAATATGAAAAGGAGAGGGTTGAGAATTTCCCCTAGGAGAACGTCCTCGGTAACAAAGATATGATCGGAGTCTTTTTGTTGAAGTTTGATCACGAAGAAAGCCTTGTCGTTAATAGACTGGAGAATTTTAATTAAGCGCGAACTTATACCTTGCGAATGAAGTTTTTGCCAGAGCAGCATCTGGTCAATAGAATCAAATACCCTTTTGAAATCAATAAAAAGTCCGTAAGCAGAGTTGCTTTTTAGACGTAGATGTATTTGAATTGATGTTTGAAGAGTAAAAATATTATCAGTACATGATCTTTTTTTTCTAAACCCATTTTGCGACTCAGGAATTTTATTGTATTGTTCCGCCCATGGCAAGAGGCGATCATGCAGAATATGGGTAAAAAATTTTAAGATAATATTGAATAGAGCAATGCCTCTATAATTTTCGGGTGAGTTTATATCACCTTTTTTGTGTAACATAATAAGTATGGACTATGACCAAGAAGCTGATGTGCTTCCAATTAAGAGAATATTATTGAATACAGACTGTAGGACATAAATCCGTTGACTAGATAAATTCTTAAAGAACTCTGCCGTAATCGCATTTTCGCCTGGAGCCTTATTGATTTTGATTTTGATTTTATTTATTGCTGTTTTTATTTCAATTATTGTTATTTCCGAATCCAGCGCTTCGATAAAGTTTTCAGACAGTATAAGTTCAATGGTAGGACGAGGTAGTTAAATTTGCTCGTAGAAGCTTTGCCAAACAGAATTTTGTATGGGGTTGTTGACAAAAGGTTTTCTATTGTACGATTTAATAACATTCCAAAAGTCTTTCGAACTTTTTACGTTAAAGAATTTGTTTTTGACCTTAATTTCATATTCCGTTCTTTTTTCAAACAGCATTTTTTTGTAATTAGCTTTTAAATTTATGTATACCGCTTTAGTTTTAGATAAAAAGCTTTGTCGTTTGCACTTTTTTAGGGCATGATTTAGATTTTTCTTTGAGGCCCGTAGCTCTGAGTCAAACCATGGCTTAGAAGTATAATAAAGAGAAGAAGTATAGTAAAGAGGCATAAAGGGCTTAGCAATAACCATTTCTGATGCTTGAGCGGATTTTTGTAGAGATAGTTGTAGTTTAGCAACTTTTTGCTAAATTTTTTTTAACTAGAGATACAATACCACCCAGTGGCGTAACTACATTTTTTAGGCCTGTAAGCAAATTCTAACTAAGGGGCCCCTATCAACATACTAAGGGGCCCCTCTTTTTATACTCTTTACACGAAAAATGTGAAAAGGGTATATAAGGTTTGTCAAGATTTTCGTAACGCATTAAAGGAAACGTCGGAAATACCATTAAGTATATATCAGTACAGTATATATATACTTTTTCAGTTCAAACTACTTTCTCAGCTTTTGAACTCTTCGAATGAAACTTTACACACATACTTTTAGCCGACCCTGTTCACCATTTGATTTGATTGAAATTTGACGTCTATTTCTTGTAGCTGTGATATAAACTTAACAATCGGATATGAGGTTTCTCCGTTTTTAATAAAGGTATTTAAATAGAATTTAGTGTATACAGTACTGATATTTGCAAAAGACAACGTACAAAATTATTTTCAAATGGGTTTAAATCTAGATATAGCTTCCATATAAACTCTCGATTACGACACATACTTTTCTTAGAAAAACTTTTTTATTTTATAAATAGGTTTAATATTTTATTTGAAGTACATACATATTATGTACTTTAAATTTAAAATTTACGTGTCTTTTATAAAATGCAATATGAAGTTATTCCAACAAAAAAACGTTTACAAACATTTATAGTGGGGCCCCCTAAATTCGGGGGCCCGAAAGCGTTGCTTCCAGTTGCTTCCCTGTAGTTACGCCACTGATACCACCACTAGCTCTACCAGTGGACTTTTCCCTTATTGCTGGGGTTGTCACCGCATCATAGTTGCACCAAGGACTAAGGCTAGTATTGAAAGGTGTTGTTGACCAGGTTTCATAGACAGATATGATCTGCGAGTCAGCAATTTTTGGTTCATTAAAAAGATTTGCAATACCGTGTATATTCCAAAATGTTATTTAAAGCTTAAAAAGATTGTATGTAGATGCTGTGTTCCGTGTTGTTAATGTGCTGTATTCGTTCTTCAGTTTTTTGCCATATGGTTGTTTTGATCTAGCTCATTCATGATGCTTAATAAGTTAAGATTAAGGTTTTCAAGTTTGTTTCCATACATAGGTTGGAGAGTAGTAGTCGCCTCCTCATTGCCACACTTTAGGATTCCATTTTTGCTCCATTTGCACCACTTGTTTCCAATGCGTATTCTATCATCTCGAACGAGCACCTTATGCGCACGATCTATTGAGAGAATTTTTTTCCTTATTAAAAGAAGAGCTTTTTTATGCTGTTGTCTGTCTTTGTTCAGGTCTTTTTCAATCCTAATCGTAGAGTTTGCAAGTTTGTGTATGTTTTGGAAAACCAGGCCAATCGATTCTTCTGACATCATCTCTGCCAAGACGTTGATTTTATTTTTCCGCTATGATATGACTCTAGCTTTACGGACTACAATGTTTATTCCAAGAGTTTCTTCACACAGTTTTGTGACAGCTTCTTTGGGTGGCAGCTGATCTGTTAGTCCTTTGAAAATTAGGTTTTTTTTCTTATTGGCGTCAACTAGTCGTATCAGTTCTTCGTGGTCGGTTTGTTTTTTATGTTCCAATTTAATTATTTTTTCTCTTAAAGTTTTATTTTCTTCTGAAAGCATTCCGACTGTACGATTAAGGCTGATTATATTTGTGTTAACAGCTTCTAAATCGGATTTAGTAGCAATATCCCTCAATTTCTCATCTAGACTGCTCACCATTGTTTTTTGTATATCCTGTGTAATAATAAATTTGTTTTGATACGCAAATTTATTATATTTGTTTTTATTTTATTAGATTTTTCTTTCGATTTTATTAGTTTCTTCTTATTGAATTAGCAGGAAGAAATCTGCACATTAGTAGGCATCCGAGAATGCCGAGACAAAAATAAAAGTGAGAATTTGGTTTAAGCTGTTCGAGCTCAGTTTCAAATCTGAATTTTATTAACAATTTTCCAAACTATTTATACAAAATATTTTACTATAATTTACAAATATTTTTCTTAATAATTTTAATTGCGGCGGCACTAAAAAGTTTGACCCACGTCAATGCTTAGAAAATATTATGACACATTCAAGTGTGTCATATCGACATGTGCAGAATAGTAGCACAGAAAAGAAAAGTGTCAAATGGCAATTGCATACTTGCTATGACCAAATATTCTACTTGCATTGCGGTGGTTCTTCCGTGTGCGATCGCATTACATATTACATTGGTTAATATAAAATAATTTGTGCATAAGCACTTTTAAAAATACATAAAATAATTTATTGTTTGTTTTTGTTTACATTTGTTGCGCTATACACAACACATGCAAAAGCTCCGACACATCCATACTGCCAACAGATTGTAGGTGTCACCTTTGTAAGGTGACACCTCTGAGATAGTACGTTTTGCTGCTGAGCCAGACATGGTATTGTTCATTAATTTGGTGGATTTGGATGGAGGGCTTCTTCCAATAGGCATTATATATTTCGTGGTCGATTTCTTGACAAAAATCTTTTTAGATTGTTAAATGGACGCGGTTTAAAACAGAAATGATTAGGTTTCTAAATAGATTTTTAAATGTTGTTTATGTGTGGTGTCAAATTCCTTGTGTGTGGACTTATGCATTTGTTTGTAAACAATGCAATGCGCTTGAAAACAATTAGTATATTTGTATTTACACTGCGCATTGAAATATATAATCACTTATTATTGTATTAATAATATGCTTTGCCAATATAACTATCGCGTACACATTACACACACACGTATTTTTTTTTTACCTTTTCTTCATACAATGTTGCCACGATCGAATATATTATAGTAGTTTTTTATTTTCATCACGATAGTATATTGCAAACGAATAAATTTTTGCCTGATCATTATACCACTTAATGTCTTGTACAGAATATTGAATCGGAAAAACATAATATTTAGAGAAATCACACAAAAGAATGTATTCACTTTCTGCTCACTTGTTTTTAACGATAAAGGAATACAACAGCAATTTGTCTAAACTGCTCGTTAAGGATTGCAGATATTTTTCAACTGGAAATGTGAAAGCTTTAATGTGGTTCTAGCTTGACGAACCCATTAATTATATGTAACAGATTCAATGTTGTTGTCATCAAAGGTGTTCAGAAGTTGTTGATTGATATTTACAGTACCAGGACATTTCTCGCAAGTTCGTAAATAACATTCTGTGCTTTAAGTCTACGAATCATGCGGTGTAGGCAATCTTTATAGTCATATATCGGTTCTATAGTACATGCAGTAAGTGATTTTATACATGCTCCGTTAGGGTGGCTCACGTTATAGGGGGGAAAATTAAAAATGAAGTTTTGAATGAGCGCACCCCCTAGGAATATGCCATTGACCAAAAAAATGATATTCCCAAAGTTTTGGAGCAATAGGATTAAAAATGACGTTGCGCCACTCGAGCAAAGTTGAGTTTTCAGTACAGAAAACAGAAATTTTTAAATTCAAGGTCATTTTTTTATCTTTGTTACTTGTTTTAACAGTTATTAATATGTACTCATTTGATAGATAATTAAAATACCTTTTTAATAAGATACTGATGAGCAAAATCGGTTAAAAATTATGCGCAAAACACAATAATTAGTTCAGCGACTATGCTTTGTTTTCTATTTCATACCTTTTAGATTGCATGCACAATGCAATCACAAATGTTTACAAGAAACGGAAGAAACATAAATAAAAAATAAAAATAATACATTTTTACTTAATAATTTATATAGATATTTAAGTAGAATTGAAAATGTAGTCAAAACAAGATTTTTTTCGTAAGCAAAGAGAAAATGGTCGTACAGGGAGTATGACTGAAATTAATATCCTTTTAGCAAACGAAGCAAAAGCGGCTAAAAATTGCATTGATTTTAATTGGAATAAATTCGATGAAGAAATTTGTCTCAAAATGGAAGCTGAATCTTTAGTCACAGTTCAAAAAAATTGGGATAACGCAGACAGAACGTTTAGTTTAGTTTAGTTTCCGCCCTTGACAAATGCAAGGTTTCGGATCGCTACGCTATACATATTTTGTAGTTGTAGGTATGGTTAGCTGTGGTGCCCAGGTGCCATCTAAGATTCTCAATGGATGGCGAAAATCATGTACTTACTAAAAATATTTATTTGAAGAGATCAATTTACATATAACTCGGATGATTTGTACGAGGTATATACATTTTTATAGTGAGCATATGTGTGAACATTTTAACCCACACTAGGTTAGGTTATGTTCGGAAGGCACGTACTGACAGTTGTCAGCACTTCTACTCGGAGACATATATTGCCCATTGGAATGCCCTTAAAAAATTTTACCAGGAGATGCGAGTTGCTAACCATTGTTATCCTTGTTAAACCATTTGGTTTTCCAGATGAAGTTGAGGAGATCCGATAAGTTTGCTTTCGTTATCTTTTCCAAGCCAGTAAAATAAGGATCCCCAAGACATCAAAGTAGACATGTTTGAAGTCGTGGACA